>NW_027458563.1:0-62621 GCF_050624435.1 Tenrec ecaudatus | reverse complement strand
TAGGCAAGGGTAACCCGAGCCTTAGTCCAAGCCTAGGGGTACCCTAGCCTAAGCCTAGGGGTGCCCTATCCTTAGGCTAGGGGAGTGTCTCGCCTTAGCCGAAGCCTTGGGGTGCCATAGCCTAAGCCTAGAGGTGCCCTAGCCTAAGTCTAGGGGTGCCGTAGCCTAAGCCTAGGGGTACCCTAGCCTTAGGCAAGTGGAGCCCTAGCCTTAGCCTAAGCTTAGGGGTGCCTAACCTAAGCATAGGGGTGCCCTAACCTAAGTTTAGGGGTTCCCTACCTAAGCCTAGGGGTGCCCTAGCCTTAGGCTAGGGAAGCCCTAGCCTTAGTCTAAGCCTAGGGGTGCCCTAGCCTAGGCCTAGGGGTGCCATAGCCTAAGCCTAGGGGTGCCCTAGCCTAAGCCTAGGGGAGCCCTAGCCTAAGCCTAGGGGTGCCCTAGTCTAAGCCTAAGTGTGCCCTAGCCTTAGACTAGGCGAGCCCTAGCCTTAGCCTAAGCCTAGGGGTGCCCTTGCCTAAGCCTAAGCCTAGGGGTGCCCTAGCCTAAGCCTAGGGGTGCCTTAGCCTAAGCCTAGGGGTTCCTTAGCCTAAGCCTAGGGGTCCCCTAGCCCTACCCTAAGCCTAGGGGTGCCCTAGCCTAAGCGTAGGGGTGGTTTAGCCTAAGCCTAGGGGTACCCTAGCCTTAGCCTAAGCCTAGGGGTGTCTGAGCTAAGCCTAGGGTTGCCCTACCCTAAGCATAGTGGTGCCCTAGCCTTAGGCTAGGGGAGCCCTAGCCTTAGCCTACGCATAGGGTGCCCTATCCTAAGCTTAGGGGTGCCCTAGCCTAAGCCTAGGGGTGCCCTAGCCTAAGCCTAGGGGTGCCCTTGCCTGAGCCTAGGGGTGCACAAGCCTGAGACTACGGGTGCCCTAGCCTGAGGCTAGGGGAGCCCTAGATTTAGTCTAGCCTAGGATTGCCCTAGCCTAAGCCTTGGGGTGCCATAGCCAGTGTCTAGGGCTGCCCTAGCCTGAGGCTAGGGGAGCCGTAGACTTAGCCTAAGCATAGGGGTGCCCGAGCCTAAGCCTAGGGGTGCCCTAGCCTGAGCTTAGGGGTGCCCTAGCCTTAGGCTATGGGAGCCCTAGCCTTTGCCCAAGCCTAGGGGTGCCCTAGCCTAAACCTAGGGGTGCCCTAGCCTAAGCCTAGGGGTGCCCTAGCCTTAGGCTAGGGGTGCCCTAGCCTAAGCCTAGGGGTGCCCTAGCCTTAGGCTAGGGGAGCCCTAGCCTTAGCCTAAGCCTAGGGGTGCCCTAGCCTAAGCCTAGCGAGCCCTAGCCTAAGCCTAGGGGTGCCCTAACTTAAGCCTAGGGGTGCCCTACCCTAAGCCTAGGGGTGCCAAGCCCTTAGTCTAGGGGATCCCTAGCCTTAGCCTAAGCCTATGGCTGCCCTAGCCTAAGCCTCGGGGTGCCCTAGCCTAAGCCTTGGGGTGCCCTAGCCTAAGCCTAGGGGTGCCCTAGCCTAAGCCTAGGGGTGCCCTAAACTAAGCCTAGGGGTGCCCTAGCCTAAGCCTAGGCGTGCCCTAGCCAAAGTCTAGGGGTTCCCTAGCCTAAGCTTAGGGGTGCCTTAGCCTTAGGCTAGGGGATCCCTAGCCTTAGCCTAAGCCTAGGGAGCCAAAGCCTAAACCTAGGGGTGACCTAAACTAAGCTTAGGGGTGGCCTTAGGCTAGGGGAGCCCTAGCCTTAGCCTAATCCTAGGGCTGCCCTAGCCTAAGCCAAGGGCTGCCCTAGCCTACGCCTAGGGGTGCCCTAGCCTAAGCCTAGGGGTGCCCCAGCCTAAGCCTACGGGTACCCTAGACTTAGGCTAGGAGAGCCCTAGCCTTAGCCTAAGCCTAGGGCTGCCCTAGCCTTAGGCTAGGGGAGCCCTAACCTTAGCGTAAGCCTAGGGGTGCATTAGCCTAAGCCTTGGGGTGCCGTAACCAGAGCCTAGGGGTGCCCTAGCCTTAGGCTAGGGGAGCCCTAGCCTTAGCCTAATCCTAGGGGTGCCCTAGCCTTAGCCTAGGAGTGCACTAGCCTAAGCCTAGAAGTTCCTGATCCTAAGCCTAGGGATGTCCTTTCCAAAGTCTAGGGGTGCCCTAGCCTTAGGCTAGGCGAGCCCTAGCCTTAGCCTAAGCCTAGGGCTGCACTAGCCTAAGCCTAGGGGTGCCCTAGCCAAAGCATAGGGGTACCCTAGCCTTAGGCTAGGGGTGCCCTAGCCTAAGCCTAGGGGTGCCCTAGCCTTAGGCTAGGGGAGCCCTAGCCTTAGCCAAAGCCTAGGTGTGCCCTAGCCTAAGCCTAGGGGTGCCCTAGCCTAAGCCTAGGGGTGCCCTAGCCTAAGCCAAGGGGTGCCCTAGCCTAAGCCTAGGGGTGCCCTAGCCTAAGCCTAGGGGTACCCAGCCCTTATATAGGGGATCCCTAGCCTTAGCCTAAGCCTAGGGGTGGCCTAGCCTAAGCCTAGGGGTGCCCTAAACTAAGCCTAGGGGTGCCCTAGCCTAAGCCTAGGGGTGCCCTTGCCTTAGGCTAGGTGAGCCCTAGCCTTAGCCTAATCCTAGGGGTGCCCTAGCCTAAGCTTAGGGCTGCCCTAGCCTACGCCTAGGGGTGCCCTAGCCTAAGCTTAGGGGTGCCCTATCCTAAGCCTAGGGGTACCCTAGCCTTAGGCTAGGAGAGCCCTAGCCTTAGCCTAAGCCTAGGTCTGCCCTAGCCTTAGGCTCGGGGAGCCCTAACCTTAGCGTAAGGCTAGGGGTGCATTATCCTAAGCCTTGGGGTGCCCTAGCCTAAGTCTAGGGGTGCCCTAGCCTAAGCCTTGGGGTGCCCTAGCCTTAGGCTAGGAGAGCCCAAGCCTTAGCCTAATCCTAGGGGTGCCCTAGCCAAAGCCTTGGGGTGCCCTAGCCTAAGCCTAGGGGTTCCCTAGCCAAAGCCTAGGGGTGCCCTAGCCTTAGCCTAGGGGAGCCCTAGCCTTAGCCTAAGCCTAGGGGTGCCCTAGCCTAAGCCTAGGATGCCCTAGCCTAAATTTAGAAGTTCCCTATCCTAAGCCTAGTGGTGCACTAGCCAAAGCCTAGGGGTGCCCTAGCCTAAGCCTAGGGGTGCCCTAGCCTAAGGCTAGTGGAGCCCTAGCCTTAGCCTAAGCCTACGAGTGCCCTAGCTCAAGCCTAGGGGTGCCCTAGCCTAAGCATAGGGGTCCCGTAGCGTAAGCCTAGTGGTGCCTTTGCCTAAGCCTAGGGGTGCCCTAGGCTAAGCCTAGGGGTGCCCTAGCCATAGGCTAGGGGAGCCCTTGCCTTAGCCTAAGCCTAGGGGTGCCCTAGCCTAAGACTAGGGGTGCCCTATACTAAGCCTAGGGGTGCCCTAACCTAAGCCTAGGGGTGCCCTAGCCTTAGGCTAGGGGAGCCCTAGCCTTAGCCTAACCCTAGGGGTGCCCTAGCCTAAGCCTGGGGGTGCCCTAACCTATGGTTAGGGGAGCCCTAGCTTTAGGCTAGGGGAGCCCTAGCCTTAGCCCAAGCCTTGGGGTGCCCTAACGTAAGACTAGGGGAGCCCTAGTCTAAGGCTAGGGGAGCCCTAGCCTTGGCGTAAGCCTAGGTGTGCCCTAGGCTAAGGCTAGGGGAGCCCTAGCCTAAGGCTAGGGGAGCCCTTGCCTTAGCCTAAGACTATGGGTGCCCTAGCCCAAGCTAGGGGAGCGTAGCCTAAGGCTAGAGGAGCCCTAGCCTTAGCCTAAGCCTAGGTGTGCCCTAGCCTAATGCTAGGGGAGCCCTAGCCTATGGCTCGGGGAGCCCTAGCCTAAGCCTAGGGGAGCCCTAGCCTTAGCCTAAGTCTAGGGGTGCCCTAGCCTAAGCCTAGGCCTAGGGGAGCCCTAGCCTAAAGCTAGGGGAGCCCTAGCCTTAGCCTAAGCCTAGGGGTGCCCTGGCCTAATGATAGGGGAGCCATAGCCTAAGGCTAGGGGAGCCCTGGCCTAAGGCTATGGGTGCCCTGGCTTAAGGATAGGAGAGCCCTGGCCTAAACTTAGGGGTGCCCTAGCCTAAGGCTAGGGGAGCCCTAACCTAAGGCTACGGGAGCCCTAGCCTAATGCTAGGGGAGCCCTAGCCTTAGCCTAAGCTTAGAGGTGCCCTAGCCTAAGGCTAGGGGTACCCGAGCCTAAGGTACAGGAGCACGAGCTTAAGGCTAGGGGAACCCGAGTCTAAGGCTAGGGGTGCCCTAGCCTAAGGCTAGGAGAGCCCAAGCCTAAGGTTAGGGGAGCCCTAGCCTAAGCCTAAGCTTAGGGGTGCCCTAGCCTAAGCCAAGGGGTGCCCTGGCCTAAGGCTAGCGGAGCCCTAGCCTAGGGCTCGGGAAGCCCTAGCCTAAGGCTAGGGGAGCCTTAGCCTCAGCCTAACCCTAGGGGTGCCCTAGCCTAAGCCTAGGGGTGCCCTAGCCTAAGCCTAGGGTTGCCCTAGCCTGAGCCTAGGGGTGCCCTAGCCTTAGGCTAGGCGAGCCCTAGCCTTAGTCTAAGCCTAGGGCTGCACTAGCCTAAGCCTAGGAGTGCCTTAGCCTAAGCCTAGGGGTGCCCTAGCCTTAGGCTAGGGGAGCCCTAGCCTTAGCCAAAGCCTAGGGGTGCCCTAGCCTAAGCCTAGGGGTGCCCTAGCCTAAGCATAGGGGTGCCCTAGCCTAAGCCTAGGGGTGCCCTAGCCTAAGCCAAGGGGTGCCCTAGCCTAAGCCTAGGGGTGCCCTAGCCTAAGCCTAGGGGTACCCAGCCCTTAGGATAGGGGATCCCTAGCCTTAGCCTAAGCCTAGGGGTGGCCTAACCTAAGCCTAGGGGTGCACTAACTAAGCCTAGGGGTGCCTTAGCGTAAGCCTAGGGGTGCCCTTGCCTTAGGCTAGGTGAGCCCTAGCCTTAGCCTAATTCTAGGGGTGCCCTAGCCTAAGCTTAGGGCTGCCCTAGCCTACGCCTAGGGGTGCCCTAGCCTAAGCTTAGGGGTGCCCTATCCTAAGCCTAGGGGTACCCTAGCCTTAGGCTAGGAGAGCCCTAGCCTTAGCCTAAGCCTAGGTCTGCCCTATCCTTAGGCTAGGGGAGCTCTAACCTTAGCGTAAGCCTAGGGGTGCATTATCCTAAGCCTTGGGGTGCCATAGCCTAAGCCTAGGGGTGACCTAAACTAAGCCTAGGGGTGCCCTAGCCTAAGCCTAGGGGTGCCCTAGCCTTAGGCTAGGGGAGCCCTAGCCTTAGCCTAATCCTAGGGGTGCCCTAGCCTAAGCCTAGGAGTGCACTAGCCTAAGCCTAGAAGTTCCTGATCCTAAGCCTAGGGGTGTCCTTGCCAAAGCCTAGGGGTGCCCTAGCCTTAGGCTAGGGGAGCCCTAGCCTTAGCCTAAGCCTACGGGTACCCTATCTTAAGCCTAGGGGTGCCCTAGCCTAAGCCTAGGGGTGCCCTAGTCTTAGGCTAGGGGAGCCCTAGCCTTATCCTAAACCTAGGGGTGCCCTAGCCTTAGGCAAGGGTAACCCGAGCCTTAGTCCAAGCCTAGGGGTACCCTAGCCTAAGCCTAGGGGTGCCCTATCCTTAGGCTAGGGGAGTGTCTCGCCTTAGCCGAAGCCTTGGGGTGCCATAGCCTAAGCCTAGAGGTGCCCTAGCCTAAGTCTAGGGGTGCCGTAGCCTAAGCCTAGGGGTACCCTAGCCTTAGGCAAGTGGAGCCCTAGCCTTAGCCTAAGCTTAGAGGTGCCTAACCTAAGCATAGGGGTGCCCTAACCTAAGTTTAGGGGTTCCCTACCTAAGCCTAGGGGTGCCCTAGCCTTAGGCTAGGGAAGCCCTAGCCCTAGTCTAAGCCTAGGGGTGCCCTAGCCTAGGCCTAGGGGTGCCCTAGCCTAAGCCTAGGGGTGCCCTAGCCTAAGCCTAGGGGAGCCCTAGCCTAAGCCTAGGGGTGCCCTAGTCTAAGCCTAAGGGTGCCCTAGCCTTAGACTAGGCGAGCCCTAGCCTTAGCCTAAGCCTAGGGGTGCCCTTGCCTAAGCCTAAGCCTAGGGGTGCCCTAGCCTAAGCCTAGGGGTGCCTTAGCCTAAGCCTAGGGGTTCCTTAGCCTAAGCCTAGGGGTCCCCTAGCCCTACCCTAAGCCTAGGGGTGCCCTAGCCTAAGCGTAGGGGTGGTTTAGCCTAAGCCTAGGGGTACCCTAGCCTTAGCCTAAGCCTAGGGGTGTCTGAGCTAAGCCTAGGGTTGCCCTACCCTAAGCATAGTGGTGCCCTAGCCTTAGGCTAGGGGAGCCCTAGCCTTAGCCTACGCATAGGGTGCCCTATCCTAAGCTTAGGGGTGCCCTAGCCTAAGCCTAGGGGTGCCCTAGCCTAAGCCTAGGGGTGCCCTTGCCTGAGCCTAGGGGTGCACAAGCCTGAGACTACGGGTGCCCTAGCCTGAGGCTAGGGGAGCCCTAGATTTAGTCTAGCCTAGGATTGCCCTAGCCTAAGCCTTGGGGTGCCATAGCCAGTGTCTAGGGCTGCCCTAGCTTGAGGCTAGGGGAGCCGTAGACTTAGCCTAAGCCTAGGGGTGCCCGAGCCTAAGCCTAGGGGTGCCCTAGCCTGAGCTTAGGGGTGCCCTAGCCTTAGGCTATGGGAGCCCTAGCCTTTGCCCAAGCCTAGGGGTGCCCTAGCCTAAACCTAGGGGTGCCCTAGCCTAAGCCTAGGGGTGCCCTAGCCTTAGGCTAGGGGAGCCCTAGCCTTAGCCTAAGCCTAGGGGTGCCCTAGCCTAAGCCTAGCGAGCCCTAGCCTAAGCCTAGGGGTGCCCTAACTTAAGCCTAGGGGTGCCCTACCCTAAGCCTAGGGGTGCCAAGCCCTTAGTCTAGGGGATCCCTAGCCTTAGCCTAAGCCTATGGCTGCCCTAGCCTAAGCCTAGGGGTGCCCTAGCCTAAGCCTTGGGGTGCCCTAGCCTAAGCCTAGGGGTGCCCTAGCCTAAGCCTAGGGGTGCCCTAAACTAAGCCTAGGGGTGCCCTAGCCTAAGCCTAGGCGTGCCCTAGCCAAAGTCTAGGGGTTCCCTAGCCTAAGCTTAGGGGTGCCTTAGCCTTAGGCTAGGGGATCCCTAGCCTTAGCCTAAGCCTAGGGAGCCAAAGCCTAAACCTAGGGGTGACCTAAACTAAGCTTAGGGGTGGCCTTAGGCTAGGGGAGCCCTAGCCTTAGCCTAATCCTAGGGCTGCCCTAGCCTAAGCCAAGGGCTGCCCTAGCCTACGCCTAGGGGTGCCCTAGCCTAAGCCTAGGGGTGCCCCAGCCTAAGCCTACGGGTACCCTAGACTTAGGCTAGGAGAGCCCTAGCCTTAGCCTAAGCCTAGGGCTGCCCTAGCCTTAGGCTAGGGGAGCCCTAACCTTAGCGTAAGCCTAGGGGTGCATTAGCCTAAGCCTTGGGGTGCCCTAGCCAGAGCCTAGGGGTGCCCTAGCCTTAGGCTAGGGGAGCCCTAGCCTTAGCCTAATCCTAGGGGTGCCCTAGCCTTAGCCTAGGAGTGCACTATCCTAAGCCTAGAAGTTCCTGATCCTAAGCCTAGGGATGTCCTTGCCAAAGTCTAGGGGTGCCCTAGCCTTAGGCTAGGCGAGCCCTAGCCTTACCCTAAGCCTAGGGCTGCACTAGCCTAAGCCTAGGGGTGCCCTAGCCAAAGCATAGGGGTACCCTAGCCTTAGGCTAGGGGTGCCCTAGCCTAAGCCTAGGGGTGCCCTAGCCTTAGGCTAGGGGAGCCCTAGCCTTAGCCAAAGCCTAGGTGTGCCCTAGCCTAAGCCTAGGGGTGCCCTAGCCTAAGCCTAGGGGTGCCCTAGCCTAAGCCAAGGGGTGCCCTAGCCTAAGCCTAGGGGTGCCCTAGCCTAAGCCTAGGGGTACCCAGCCCTTATATAGGGGATCCCTACCCTTAGCCTAAGCCTAGGGGTGGCCTAGCCTAAGCCTAGGGGTGCCCTAAACTAAGCCTAGGGGTGCCCTAGCCTAAGCCTAGGGGTGCCCTTGCCTTAGGCTAGGTGAGCCCTAGCCTTAGCCTAATCCTAGGGGTGCCCTAGCCTAAGCTTAGGGCTGCCCTAGCCTACGCCTAGGGGTGCCCTAGCCTAAGCTTAGGGGTGCCCTATCCTAAGCCTAGGGGTACCCTAGCCTTAGGCTAGGAGAGCCCTAGCCTTAGCCTAAGCCTAGGTCTGCCCTAGCCTTAGGCTCGGGGAGCCCTAACCTTAGCGTAAGGCTAGGGGTGCATTATCCTAAGCCTTGGGGTGCCCTAGCCTAACTCTAGGGGTGCCCTAGCCTAAGCCTTGGGGTGCCCTAGCCTTAGGCTAGGAGAGCCCAAGCCTTAGCCTAATCCTAGGGGTGCCCTAGCCAAAGCCTTGGGGTGCCCTAGCCTAAGCCTAGGGGTTCCCTAGCCAAAGCCTAGGGGTGCCCTAGCCTTAGGCTAGGGGAGCCCTAGCCTTAGCCTAAGCCTAGGGGTGCCCTAGCCTAAGCCTAGGATGCCCTAGCCTAATCTTAGAAGTTCCCTATCCTAAGCCTAGTGGTGCACTAGCCAAAGCCTAGGGGTGCCCTAGCCTAAGCCTAGGGGTGCCCTAGCCTAAGGCTAGTGGAGCCCTAGCCTTAGCCTAAGCCTACGAGTGCCCTAGCTCAAGCCTAGGGGTGCCCTAGCCTAAGCATAGGGGTCCCCTAGCGTAAGCCTAGTGGTGCCTTTGCCTAAGCCTAGGGGTGCCCTAGGCTAAGCCTAGGGGTGCCCTAGCCATAGGCTAGGGGAGCCCTTGCCTTAGCCTAAGCCTAGGGGTGCCCTAGCCTAAGACTAGGGGTGCCCTATACTAAGCCTAGGGGTGCCCTAACCTAAGCCTAGGGGTGCCCTAGCCTTAGGCTAGGGGAGCCCTAGCCTTAGCCTAACCCTAGGGGTGCCCTAGCCTAAGCCTGGGGGTGCCCTAACCTATGGTTAGGGGAGCCCTAGCTTTAGGCTAGGGGAGCCCTAGCCTTAGCCCAAGCCTTGGGGTGCCCTAACGTAAGACTAGGGGAGCCCTAGTCTAAGGCTAGGGGAGCCCTAGCCTTGGCGTAAGCCTAGGTGTGCCCTAGGCTAAGGCTAGGGGAGCCCTAGCCTAAGACTAGGGGAGCCCTTGCCTTAGCCTAAGACTATGGGTGCCCTAGCCCAAGCTAGGGGAGCGTAGCCTAAGGCTAGAGGAGCCCTAGCCTTAGCCTAAGCCTAGGTGTGCCCTAGCCTAATGCTAGGGGAGCCCTAGCCTAATGGCTCGGGGAGCCCTAGCCTAAGCCTAGGGGAGCCCTAGACTTAGCCTAAGTCTAGGGGTGCCCTAGCCTAAGCCTAGGCCTAGGGGAGCCCTAGCCTAAAGCTAGGGGAGCCCTAGCCTTAGCCTACGCCTAGGGGTGCCCTGGCCTAAGGATAGGGGAGCCATAGCCTAAGGCTAGGGGAGCCCTGGCCTAAGGCTATGGGTGCCCTGGCTTAAGGATAGGAGAGCCCTGGCCTAAACTTAGGGGTGCCCTAGCCTAAGGCTAGGGGAGCCCTAACCTAAGGCTACGGGAGCCCTAGCCTAATGCTAGGGGAGCCCTAGCCTTAGCCTAAGCTTAGAGGTGCCCTAGCCTAAGGCTAGGGGTACCCGAGCCTAAGGTACAGGAGCACGAGCTTAAGGCTAGGGGAACCCGAGTCTAAGGCTAGGGGTGCCCTAGCCTAAGGCTAGGAGAGCCCAAGCCTAAGGTTAGGGGAGCCCTAGCCTAAGCCTAAGCTTAGGGGTGCCCTAGCCTAAGCCAAGGGGTGCCCTGGCCTAAGGCTAGCGGAGCCCTAGCCTAGGGCTCGGGAAGCCCTAGCCTAAGGCTAGGGGAGCCCTAGCCTCAGCCTAACCCTAGGGGTGCCCTAGCCTAAGCCTAGGGGTGCCCTAGCCTAAGCCTAGGGGTGCCCTAGCCTAAGGCTAGGAGAGCCCAAGCCTAAGGTTAGGGGAGCCCTAGCCTAAGCCTAAGCCTAGGGGTGCCCTAGCCTAAGGCTAGGGGAGCCCTAGCCTAAGGCTAAGGGAAGCCTAGCCTTAGCCTAAGCCTAGGGGTGCCCTAGCTTAAGCCAAGGGGTGCACAACCTAAGGCTAGTGGAGCCCTAGCGTAAGCCTAGGGGTGCCCTGGCCTAAGGCTAGCGGAGCCCTAGCCTAAGGCTCGGGAAGCCCTAGACTAAGGCTAGGGGAGCCCTAGCCTCAGCCTAAGCCTAGGGGTGCCCTAGCCTAAGGCTAGGGGAGCCCTAGCTTAGGGCTCGGAGAGCCCTAGCCTAAGCCTAGGGGTGCCCTAGCCTAAGCCTAGGGGTGCCCTAGCCTAAGCCTAGGGGTGCCCCAGCCTAAGCCTAGGGGAGCCCTATCCTAAGGCTAGGGGTGCCCTAGCCTTAGCCTAGGGTATGGGTGCCCGAGCCTAAGGCTAAGGGAAGCCTAGCCTTAGCCTAAGCCTAGGGGAGCCTGAGCCTAAGGCTAGGGGAGCCCAAGCCTAACCCTAGGGGTGCCCTAGGCTAAGGGTAGGGGAGACCTAGCCTTAGCCTAAGCCTAAAGGTGCCCTATCCTAATGCTAGGGGAGCACTAGCCTAAGGCTAGGGGTGCCCTAGCCTTAGCCCAAGCCTTGGGGTGGCCAAACGTAAGACTAGGGGAGACCTTGCTTAAGGCTAGGGGAGCCCTCGCCTTAGCCTAAGCCTAGGGGAGCCGTAGCCTAAGGTTAGGGGAGCCCGAGCCTTAGCCTAAGCCTAGGGGAGCCCTAGCCTAAGCCTAGGGGATCCCTAGCCTAAGCCTAGGGGAGCCCTAGCCTAAGGCTAGGGGAGCCCTAGCCTAGGGCTCGGGAAGCCCTAGCCTAAGGCTAGGGGAGCCCTAGCCTTAGCCTAATCCTAGGGGTGCCCTAGCCTTAGCCTAGGAGTGCACTAGCCTAAGCCTAGAAGTTCCTGATCCTAAGCCTAGGGATGTCCTTTCCAAAGTCTAGGGGTGCCCTAGCCTTAGGCTAGGCGAGCCCTAGCCTTAGCCTAAGCCTAGGGCTGCACTAGCCTAAGCCTAGGGGTGCCCTAGCCAAAGCATAGGGGTACCCTAGCCTTAGGCTAGGGGTGCCCTAGCCTAAGCCTAGGGGTGCCCTAGCCTTAGGCTAGGGGAGCCCTAGCCTTAGCCAAAGCCTAGGTGTGCCCTAGCCTAAGCCTAGGGGTGCCCTAGCCTAAGCCTAGGGGTGCCCTAGCCTAAGCCAAGGGGTGCCCTAGCCTAAGCCTAGGGGTGCCCTAGCCTAAGCCTAGGGGTACCCAGCCCTTATATAGGGGATCCCTAGCCTTAGCCTAAGCCTAGGGGTGGCCTAGCCTAAGCCTAGGGGTGCCCTAAACTAAGCCTAGGGGTGCCCTAGCCTAAGCCTAGGGGTGCCCTTGCCTTAGGCTAGGTGAGCCCTAGCCTTAGCCTAATCCTAGGGGTGCCCTAGCCTAAGCTTAGGGCTGCCCTAGCCTACGCCTAGGGGTGCCCTAGCCTAAGCTTAGGGGTGCCCTATCCTAAGCCTAGGGGTACCCTAGCCTTAGGCTAGGAGAGCCCTAGCCTTAGCCTAAGCCTAGGTCTGCCCTAGCCTTAGGCTCGGGGAGCCCTAACCTTAGCGTAAGGCTAGGGGTGCATTATCCTAAGCCTTGGGGTGCCCTAGCCTAAGTCTAGGGGTGCCCTAGCCTAAGCCTTGGGGTGCCCTAGCCTTAGGCTAGGAGAGCCCAAGCCTTAGCCTAATCCTAGGGGTGCCCTAGCCAAAGCCTTGGGGTGCCCTAGCCTAAGCCTAGGGGTTCCCTAGCCAAAGCCTAGGGGTGCCCTAGCCTTAGGCTAGGGGAGCCCTAGCCTTAGCCTAAGCCTAGGGGTGCCCTAGCCTAAGCCTAGGATGCCCTAGCCTAATCTTAGAAGTTCCCTATCCTAAGCCTAGTGGTGCACTAGCCAAAGCCTAGGGGTGCCCTAGCCTAAGCCTAGGGGTGCCCTAGCCTAAGGCTAGTGGAGCCCTAGCCTTAGCCTAAGCCTACGAGTGCCCTAGCTCAAGCCTAGGGGTGCCCTAGCCTAAGCATAGGGGTCCCCTAGCGTAAGCCTAGTGGTGCCTTTGCCTAAGCCTAGGGGTGCCCTAGGCTAAGCCTAGGGGTGCCCTAGCCATAGGCTAGGGGAGCCCTTGCCTTAGCCTAAGCCTAGGGGTGCCCTAGCCTAAGACTAGGGGTGCCCTATACTAAGCCTAGGGGTGCCCTAACCTAAGCCTAGGGGTGCCCTAGCCTTAGGCTAGGGGAGCCCTAGCCTTAGCCTAACCCTAGGGGTGCCCTAGCCTAAGCCTGGGGGTGCCCTAACCTATGGTTAGGGGAGCCCTAGCTTTAGGCTAGGGGAGCCCTAGCCTTAGCCCAAGCCTTGGGGTGCCCTAACGTAAGACTAGGGGAGCCCTAGTCTAAGGCTAGGGGAGCCCTAGCCTTGGCGTAAGCCTAGGTGTGCCCTAGGCTAAGGCTAGGGGAGCCCTAGCCTAAGGCTAGGGGAGCCCTTGCCTTAGCCTAAGACTATGGGTGCCCTATCCCAAGCTAGGGGAGCGTAGCCTAAGGCTAGAGGAGCCCTAGCCTTAGCCTAAGCCTAGGTGTGCCCTAGCCTAATTCTAGGGGAGCCCTAGCCTATGGCTCGGGGAGCCCTAGCCTAAGCCTAGGGGAGCCCTAGCCTTAGCCTAAGTCTAGGGGTGCCCTAGCCTAAGCCTAGGCCTAGGGGAGCCCTAGCCTAAAGCTAGGGGAGCCCTAGCCTTAGCCTAAGCCTAGGGGTGCCCTGGCCTAATGATAGGGGAGCCATAGCCTAAGGCTAGGGGAGCCCTGGCCTAAGGCTATGGGTGCCCTGGCTTAAGGATAGGAGAGCCCTGGCCTAAACTTAGGGGTGCCCTAGCCTAAGGCTAGGGGAGCCCTAACCTAAGGCTACGGGAGCCCTAGCCTAATGCTAGGGGAGCCCTAGCCTTAGCCTAAGCTTAGAGGTGCCCTAGCCTAAGGCTAGGGGTACCCGAGCCTAAGGTACAGGAGCACGAGCTTAAGGCTAGGGGAACCCGAGTCTAAGGCTAGGGGTGCCCTAGCCTAAGGCTAGGAGAGCCCAAGCCTAAGGTTAGGGGAGCCCTAGCCTAAGCCTAAGCTTAGGGGTGCCCTAGCCTAAGCCAAGGGGTGCCCTGGCCTAAGGCTAGCGGAGCCCTAGCCTAGGGCTCGGGAAGCCCTAGCCTAAGGCTAGGGGAGCCTTAGCCTCAGCCTAACCCTAGGGGTGCCCTAGCCTAAGCCTAGGGGTGCCCTAGCCTAAGCCTAGGGTTGCCCTAGCCTGAGCCTAGGGGTGCCCTAGCCTTAGGCTCTGGGAGCCCTAGCCTTTGTCCAAGCCTAGGGGTGCCCTAGCCTAAACCTTGGGGTGCCCTAGACTAAGGCTAAGGGTGCCCTTGCCTAAGCCTACGGGTGCTCCAGCCTAAGCCTAGGGGTGCCCTAGCCTTAGGCTAGGCGAGCCCTAGCCTTAGTCTAAGCCTAGGGCTGCACTAGCTTAAGCCTAGGAGTGCCTTAGCCTAAGCCTAGGGGTGCCCTAGCCTTAGGCTAGGGGAGCCCTAGCCTTAGCCAAAGCCTAGGGGTGCCCTAGCCTAAGCCTAGGGGTGCCCTAGCCTAAGCATAGGGGTGCCCTAGCCTAAGCCTAGGGGTGCCCTAGCCTAATCCAAGGGGTGCCCTAACCTAAGCCTAGGGGTGCCCTAGCCTAAGCCTAGGGGTACCCAGCCCTTAGGATAGGGGATCCCTAGCCTTAGCCTAAGCCTAGGGGTGGCCTAGCCTAAGCCTAGGGGTGCACTAACTAAGCCTAGGGGTGCCTTAGCGTAAGCCTAGGGGTGCCCTTGCCTTAGGCTAGGTGAGCCCTAGCCTTAGCCTAATTCTAGGGGTGCCCTAGCCTAAGCTTAGGGCTGCCCTAGCCTACGCCTAGGGGTGCCCTAGCCTAAGCTTAGGGGTGCCCTATCCTAAGC
The DNA here is from genome assembly GCF_050624435.1 of Tenrec ecaudatus. Lineage (NCBI taxonomy): Eukaryota > Metazoa > Chordata > Mammalia > Afrosoricida > Tenrecidae > Tenrec > Tenrec ecaudatus. The sequence continues at coordinate 48,751 of NW_027458563.1, read as the reverse complement.
CTAGGGGTACCCTAGCCTTAGGCTAGGAGAGCCCTAGCCTTAACCTAAGCCTAGGTCTGCCCTATCCTTAGGCTAGGGGAGCTCTAACCTTAGCGTAAGCCTAGGGGTGCATTATCCTAAGCCTTGGGGTGCCATAGCCTAAGCCTAGGGGTGACCTAAACTAAGCCTAGGGGTGCCCTAGCCTAAGCCTAGGGGTGCCCTAGCCTTAGGCTAGGGGAGCCCTAGCCTTAGCCTAATCCTAGGGGTGCCCTAGCCTAAGCCTAGGAGTGCACTAGCCTAAGCCTAGAAGTTCCTGATCCTAAGCCTAGGGGTGTCCTTGCCAAAGCCTAGGGGTGCCCTAGCCTTAGGCTAGGGGAGCCCTAGCCTTAGCCTAAGCCTACGGGTACCCTATCTTAAGCCTAGGGGTGCCCTAGCCTAAGCCTAGGGGTGCCCTAGTCTTAGGCTAGGGGAGCCCTAGCCTTATCCTAAACCTAGGGGTGCCCTAGCCTTAGGCAAGGGTAACCCGAGCCTTAGTCCAAGCCTAGGGGTACCCTAGCCTAAGCCTAGGGGTGCCCTATCCTTAGGCTAGGGGAGTGTCTCGCCTTAGCCGAAGCCTTGGGGTGCCATAGCCTAAGCCTAGAGGTGCCCTAGCCTAAGTCTAGGGGTGCCGTAGCCTAAGCCTAGGGGTACCCTAGCCTTAGGCAAGTGGAGCCCTAGCCTTAGCCTAAGCTTAGGGGTGCCTAACCTAAGCATAGGGGTGCCCTAACCTAAGTTTAGGGGTTCCCTACCTAAGCCTAGGGGTGCCCTAGCCTTAGGCTAGGGAAGCCCTAGCCTTAGTCTAAGCCTAGGGGTGCCCTAGCCTAGGCCTAGGGGTGCCCTAGCCTAAGCCTAGGGGTGCCCTAGCCTAAGCCTAGGGGAGCCCTAGCCTAAGCCTAGGGGTGCCCTAGTCTAAGCCTAAGGGTGCCCTAGCCTTAGACTAGGCGAGCCCTAGCCTTAGCCTAAGCCTAGGGGTGCCCTTGCCTAAGCCTAAGCCTAGGGGTGCCCTAGCCTAAGCCTAGGGGTGCCTTAGCCTAAGCCTAGGGGTTCCTTAGCCTAAGCCTAGGGGTCCCCTAGCCCTACCCTAAGCCTAGGGGTGCCCTAGCCTAAGCGTAGGGGTGGTTTAGCCTAAGCCTAGGGGTACCCTAGCCTTAGCCTAAGCCTAGGGGTGTCTGAGCTAAGCCTAGGGTTGCCCTACCCTAAGCACAGTGGTGCCCTAGCCTTAGGCTAGGGGAGCCCTAGCCTTAGCCTACGCATAGGGTGCCCTATCCTAAGCTTAGGGGTGCCCTAGCCTAAGCCTAGGGGTGCCCTAGCCTAAGCCTAGGGGTGCCCTTGCCTGAGCCTAGGGGTGCACAAGCCTGAGACTACGGGTGCCCTAGCCTGAGGCTAGGGGAGCCCTAGATTTAGTCTAGCCTAGGATTGCCCTAGCCTAAGCCTTGGGGTGCCATAGCCAGTGTCTAGGGCTGCCCTAGCTTGAGGCTAGGGGAGCCGTAGACTTAGCCTAAGCCTAGGGGTGCCCGAGCCTAAGCCTAGGGGTGCCCTAGCCTGAGCTTAGGGGTGCCCTAGCCTTAGGCTATGGGAGCCCTAGCCTTTGCCCAAGCCTAGGGGTGCCCTAGCCTAAACCTAGGGGTGCCCTAGCCTAAGCCTAGGGGTGCCCTAGCCTTAGGCTAGGGGAGCCCTAGCCTTAGCCTAAGCCTAGGGGTGCCCTAGCCTAAGCCTAGCGAGCCCTAGCCTAAGCCTCGGGGTGCCCTAACTTAAGCCTAGGGGTGCCCTACCCTAAGCCTAGGGGTGCCAAGCCCTTAGTCTAGGGATCCCTAGCCTTAGCCTAAGCCTATGGCTGCCCTAGCCTAAGCCTAGGGGTGCCCTAGCCTAAGCCTTGGGGTGCCCTAGCCTAAGCCTAGGGGTGCCCTAGCCTAAGCCTAGGGGTGCCCTAAACTAAGCCTAGGGGTGCCCTAGCCTAAGCCTAGGCATGCCCTAGCCAAAGTCTAGGGGTTCCCTAGCCTAAGCTTAGGGGTGCCTTAGCCTTAGGCTAGGGGATCCCTAGCCTTAGCCTAAGCCTAGGGAGCCAAAGCCTAAACCTAGGGGTGACCTAAACTAAGCTTAGGGGTGGCCTTAGGCTAGGGGAGCCCTAGCCTTAGCCTAATCCTAGGGCTGCCCTAGCCTAAGCCAAGGGCTGCCCTAGCCTACGCCTAGGGGTGCCCTAGCCTAAGCCTAGGGGTGCCCCAGCCTAAGCCTACGGGTACCCTAGACTTAGGCTAGGAGAGCCCTAGCCTTAGCCTAAGCCTAGGGCTGCCCTAGCCTTAGGCTAGGGGAGCCCTAACCTTAGCGTAAGCCTAGGGGTGCATTAGCCTAAGCCTTGGGGTGCCCTAGCCAGAGCCTAGGGGTGCCCTAGCCTTAGGCTAGGGGAGCCCTAGCCTTAGCCTAATCCTAGGGGTGCCCTAGCCTTAGCCTAGGAGTGCACTAGCCTAAGCCTAGAAGTTCCTGATCCTAAGCCTAGGGATGTCCTTGCCAAAGTCTAGGGGTGCCCTAGCCTTAGGCTAGGCGAGCCCTAGCCTTACCCTAAGCCTAGGGCTGCACTAGCCTAAGCCTAGGGGTGCCCTAGCCAAAGCATAGGGGTACCCTAGCCTTAGGCTAGGGGTGCCCTAGCCTAAGCCTAGGGGTGCCCTAGCCTTAGGCTAGGGGAGCCCTAGCCTTAGCCAAAGCCTAGGTGTGCCCTAGCCTAAGCCTAGGGGTGCCCTAGCCTAAGCCTAGGGGTGCCCTAGCCTAAGCCAAGGGGTGCCCTAGCCTAAGCCTAGGGGTGCCCTAGCCTAAGCCTAGGGGTACCCAGCCCTTATATAGGGGATCCCTACCCTTAGCCTAAGCCTAGGGGTGGCCTAGCCTAAGCCTAGGGGTGCCCTAAAGTAAGCCTAGGGGTGCCCTAGCCTAAGCCTAGGGGTGCCCTTGCCTTAGGCTAGGTGAGCCCTAGCCTTAGCCTAATCCTAGGGGTGCCCTAGCCTAAGCTTAGGGCTGCCCTAGCCTACGCCTAGGGGTGCCCTAGCCTAAGCTTAGGGGTGCCCTATCCTAAGCCTAGGGGTACCCTAGCCTTAGGCTAGGAGAGCCCTAGCCTTAGCCTAAGCCTAGGTCTGCCCTAGCCTTAGGCTCGGGGAGCCCTAACCTTAGCGTAAGGCTAGGGGTGCATTATCCTAAGCCTTGGGGTGCCCTAGCCTAACTCTAGGGGTGCCCTAGCCTAAGCCTTGGGGTGCCCTAGCCTTAGGCTAGGAGAGCCCAAGCCTTAGCCTAATCCTAGGGGTGCCCTAGCCAAAGCCTTGGGGTGCCCTAGCCTAAGCCTAGGGGTTCCCTAGCCAAAGCCTAGGGGTGCCCTAGCCTTAGGCTAGGGGAGCCCTAGCCTTAGCCTAAGCCTAGGGGTGCCCTAGCCTAAGCCTAGGATGCCCTAGCCTAATCTTAGAAGTTCCCTATCCTAAGCCTAGTGGTGCACTAGCCAAAGCCTAGGGGTGCCCTAGCCTAAGCCTAGGGGTGCCCTAGCCTAAGGCTAGTGGAGCCCTAGCCTTAGCCTAAGCCTACGAGTGCCCTAGCTCAAGCCTAGGGGTGCCCTAGCCTAAGCATAGGGGTCCCCTAGCGTAAGCCTAGTGGTGCCTTTGCCTAAGCCTAGGGGTGCCCTAGGCTAAGCCTAGGGGTGCCCTAGCCATAGGCTAGGGGAGCCCTTGCCTTAGCCTAAGCCTAGGGGTGCCCTAGCCTAAGACTAGGGGTGCCCTATACTAAGCCTAGGGGTGCCCTAACCTAAGCCTAGGGGTGCCCTAGCCTTAGGCTAGGGGAGCCCTAGCCTTAGCCTAACCCTAGGGGTGCCCTAGCCTAAGCCTGGGGGTGCCCTAACCTATGGTTAGGGGAGCCCTAGCTTTAGGCTAGGGGAGCCCTAGCCTTAGCCCAAGCCTTGGGGTGCCCTAACGTAAGACTAGGGGAGCCCTAGTCTAAGGCTAGGGGAGCCCTAGCCTTGGCGTAAGCCTAGGTGTGCCCTAGGCTAAGGCTAGGGGAGCCCTAGCCTAAGACTAGGGGAGCCCTTGCCTTAGCCTAAGACTATGGGTGCCCTAGCCCAAGCTAGGGGAGCGTAGCCTAAGGCTAGAGGAGCCCTAGCCTTAGCCTAAGCCTAGGTGTGCCCTAGCCTAATGCTAGGGGAGCCCTAGCCTATGGCTCGGGGAGCCCTAGCCTAAGCCTAGGGGAGCCCTAGACTTAGCCTAAGTCTAGGGGTGCCCTAGCCTAAGCCTAGGCCTAGGGGAGCCCTAGCCTAAAGCTAGGGGAGCCCTAGCCTTAGCCTACGCCTAGGGGTGCCCTGGCCTAAGGATAGGGGAGCCATAGCCTAAGGCTAGGGGAGCCCTGGCCTAAGGCTATGGGTGCCCTGGCTTAAGGATAGGAGAGCCCTGGCCTAAACTTAGGGGTGCCCTAGCCTAAGGCTAGGGGAGCCCTAACCTAAGGCTACGGGAGCCCTAGCCTAATGCTAGGGGAGCCCTAGCCTTAGCCTAAGCTTAGAGGTGCCCTAGCCTAAGGCTAGGGGTACCCGAGCCTAAGGTACAGGAGCACGAGCTTAAGGCTAGGGGAACCCGAGTCTAAGGCTAGGGGTGCCCTAGCCTAAGGCTAGGAGAGCCCAAGCCTAAGGTTAGGGGAGCCCTAGCCTAAGCCTAAGCTTAGGGGTGCCCTAGCCTAAGCCAAGGGGTGCCCTGGCCTAAGGCTAGCGGAGCCCTAGCCTAGGGCTCGGGAAGCCCTAGCCTAAGGCTAGGGGAGCCCTAGCCTCAGCCTAACCCTAGGGGTGCCCTAGCCTAAGCCTAGGGGTGCCCTAGCCTAAGCCTAGGGGTGCCCTAGCCTAAGGCTAGGAGAGCCCAAGCCTAAGGTTAGGGGAGCCCTAGCCTAAGCCTAAGCCTAGGGGTGCCCTAGCCTAAGGCTAGGGGAGCCCTAGCCTAAGGCTAAGGGAAGCCTAGCCTTAGCCTAAGCCTAGGGGTGCCCTAGCTTAAGCCAAGGGGTGCACAACCTAAGGCTAGTGGAGCCCTAGCGTAAGCCTAGGGGTGCCCTGGCCTAAGGCTAGCGGAGCCCTAGCCTAAGGCTCGGGAAGCCCTAGACTAAGGCTAGGGGAGCCCTAGCCTCAGCCTAAGCCTAGGGGTGCCCTAGCCTAAGGCTAGGGGAGCCCTAGCTTAGGGCTCGGAGAGCCCTAGCCTAAGCCTAGGGGTGCCCTAGCCTAAGCCTAGGGGTGCCCTAGCCTAAGCCTAGGGGTGCCCCAGCCTAAGCCTAGGGGAGCCCTATCCTAAGGCTAGGGGTGCCCTAGCCTTAGCCTAGGGTATGGGTGCCCGAGCCTAAGGCTAAGGGAAGCCTAGCCTTAGCCTAAGCCTAGGGGAGCCTGAGCCTAAGGCTAGGGGAGCCCAAGCCTAACCCTAGGGGTGCCCTAGGCTAAGGGTAGGGGAGACCTAGCCTTAGCCTAAGCCTAAAGGTGCCCTATCCTAATGCTAGGGGAGCACTAGCCTAAGGCTAGGGGTGCCCTAGCCTTAGCCCAAGCCTTGGGGTGGCCAAACGTAAGACTAGGGGAGACCTTGCTTAAGGCTAGGGGAGCCCTCGCCTTAGCCTAAGCCTAGGGGAGCCGTAGCCTAAGGTTAGGGGAGCCCGAGCCTTAGCCTAAGCCTAGGGGAGCCCTAGCCTAAGCCTAGGGGATCCCTAGCCTAAGCCTAGGGGAGCCCTAGCCTAAGGCTAGGGGAGCCCTAGCCTAGGGCTCGGGAAGCCCTAGCCTAAGGCTAGGGGAGCCCTAGCCTTAGCCTAATCCTAGGGGTGCCCTAGCCTTAGCCTAGGAGTGCACTAGCCTAAGCCTAGAAGTTCCTGATCCTAAGCCTAGGGATGTCCTTTCCAAAGTCTAGGGGTGCCCTAGCCTTAGGCTAGGCGAGCCCTAGCCTTAGCCTAAGCCTAGGGCTGCACTAGCCTAAGCCTAGGGGTGCCCTAGCCAAAGCATAGGGGTACCCTAGCCTTAGGCTAGGGGTGCCCTAGCCTAAGCCTAGGGGTGCCCTAGCCTTAGGCTAGGGGAGCCCTAGCCTTAGCCAAAGCCTAGGTGTGCCCTAGCCTAAGCCTAGGGGTGCCCTAGCCTAAGCCTAGGGGTGCCCTAGCCTAAGCCAAGGGGTGCCCTAGCCTAAGCCTAGGGGTGCCCTAGCCTAAGCCTAGGGGTACCCAGCCCTTATATAGGGGATCCCTAGCCTTAGCCTAAGCCTAGGGGTGGCCTAGCCTAAGCCTAGGGGTGCCCTAAACTAAGCCTAGGGGTGCCCTAGCCTAAGCCTAGGGGTGCCCTTGCCTTAGGCTAGGTGAGCCCTAGCCTTAGCCTAATCCTAGGGGTGCCCTAGCCTAAGCTTAGGGCTGCCCTAGCCTACGCCTAGGGGTGCCCTAGCCTAAGCTTAGGGGTGCCCTATCCTAAGCCTAGGGGTACCCTAGCCTTAGGCTAGGAGAGCCCTAGCCTTAGCCTAAGCCTAGGTCTGCCCTAGCCTTAGGCTCGGGGAGCCCTAACCTTAGCGTAAGGCTAGGGGTGCATTATCCTAAGCCTTGGGGTGCCCTAGCCTAAGTCTAGGGGTGCCCTAGCCTAAGCCTTGGGGTGCCCTAGCCTTAGGCTAGGAGAGCCCAAGCCTTAGCCTAATCCTAGGGGTGCCCTAGCCAAAGCCTTGGGGTGCCCTAGCCTAAGCCTAGGGGTTCCCTAGCCAAAGCCTAGGGGTGCCCTAGCCTTAGGCTAGGGGAGCCCTAGCCTTAGCCTAAGCCTAGGGGTGCCCTAGCCTAAGCCTAGGATGCCCTAGCCTAATCTTAGAAGTTCCCTATCCTAAGCCTAGTGGTGCACTAGCCAAAGCCTAGGGGTGCCCTAGCCTAAGCCTAGGGGTGCCCTAGCCTAAGGCTAGTGGAGCCCTAGCCTTAGCCTAAGCCTACGAGTGCCCTAGCTCAAGCCTAGGGGTGCCCTAGCCTAAGCATAGGGGTCCCCTAGCGTAAGCCTAGTGGTGCCTTTGCCTAAGCCTAGGGGTGCCCTAGGCTAAGCCTAGGGGTGCCCTAGCCATAGGCTAGGGGAGCCCTTGCCTTAGCCTAAGCCTAGGGGTGCCCTAGCCTAAGACTAGGGGTGCCCTATACTAAGCCTAGGGGTGCCCTAACCTAAGCCTAGGGGTGCCCTAGCCTTAGGCTAGGGGAGCCCTAGCCTTAGCCTAACCCTAGGGGTGCCCTAGCCTAAGCCTGGGGGTGCCCTAACCTATGGTTAGGGGAGCCCTAGCTTTAGGCTAGGGGAGCCCTAGCCTTAGCCCAAGCCTTGGGGTGCCCTAACGTAAGACTAGGGGAGCCCTAGTCTAAGGCTAGGGGAGCCCTAGCCTTGGCGTAAGCCTAGGTGTGCCCTAGGCTAAGGCTAGGGGAGCCCTAGCCTAAGACTAGGGGAGCCCTTGCCTTAGCCTAAGACTATGGGTGCCCTAGCCCAAGCTAGGGGAGCGTAGCCTAAGGCTAGAGGAGCCCTAGCCTTAGCCTAAGCCTAGGTGTGCCCTAGCCTAATGCTAGGGGAGCCCTAGCCTATGGCTCGGGGAGCCCTAGCCTAAGCCTAGGGGAGCCCTAGACTTAGCCTAAGTCTAGGGGTGCCCTAGCCTAAGCCTAGGCCTAGGGGAGCCCTAGCCTAAAGCTAGGGGAGCCCTAGCCTTAGCCTACGCCTAGGGGTGCCCTGGCCTAAGGATAGGGGAGCCATAGCCTAAGGCTAGGGGAGCCCTGGCCTAAGGCTATGGGTGCCCTGGCTTAAGGATAGGAGAGCCCTGGCCTAAACTTAGGGGTGCCCTAGCCTAAGGCTAGGGGAGCCCTAACCTAAGGCTACGGGAGCCCTAGCCTAATGCTAGGGGAGCCCTAGCCTTAGCCTAAGCTTAGAGGTGCCCTAGCCTAAGGCTAGGGGTACCCGAGCCTAAGGTACAGGAGCACGAGCTTAAGGCTAGGGGAACCCGAGTCTAAGGCTAGGGGTGCCCTAGCCTAAGGCTAGGAGAGCCCAAGCCTAAGGTTAGGGGAGCCCTAGCCTAAGCCTAAGCTTAGGGGTGCCCTAGCCTAAGCCAAGGGGTGCCCTGGCCTAAGGCTAGCGGAGCCCTAGCCTAGGGCTCGGGAAGCCCTAGCCTAAGGCTAGGGGAGCCCTAGCCTCAGCCTAACCCTAGGGGTGCCCTAGCCTAAGCCTAGGGGTGCCCTAGCCTAAGCCTAGGGGTGCCCTAGCCTAAGGCTAGGAGAGCCCAAGCCTAAGGTTAGGGGAGCCCTAGCCTAAGCCTAAGCCTAGGGGTGCCCTAGCCTAAGGCTAGGGGAGCCCTAGCCTAAGGCTAAGGGAAGCCTAGCCTTAGCCTAAGCCTAGGGGTGCCCTAGCTTAAGCCAAGGGGTGCACAACCTAAGGCTAGTGGAGCCCTAGCGTAAGCCTAGGGGTGCCCTGGCCTAAGGCTAGCGGAGCCCTAGCCTAAGGCTCGGGAAGCCCTAGACTAAGGCTAGGGGAGCCCTAGCCTCAGCCTAAGCCTAGGGGTGCCCTAGCCTAAGGCTAGGGAGCCCTAGCTTAGGGCTCGGAGAGCCCTAGCCTAAGCCTAGGGGTGCCCTAGCCTAAGCCTAGGGGTGCCCTAGCCTAAGCCTAGGGGTGCCCCAGCCTAAGCCTAGGGGAGCCCTATCCTAAGGCTAGGGGTGCCCTAGCCTTAGCCTAGGGTATGGGTGCCCGAGCCTAAGGCTAAGGGAAGCCTAGCCTTAGCCTAAGCCTAGGGGAGCCTGAGCCTAAGGCTAGGGGAGCCCAAGCCTAACCCTAGGGGTGCCCTAGGCTAAGGGTAGGGGAGACCTAGCCTTAGCCTAAGCCTAAAGGTGCCCTATCCTAATGCTAGGGGAGCACTAGCCTAAGGCTAGGGGTGCCCTAGCCTTAGCCCAAGCCTTGGGGTGGCCAAACGTAAGACTAGGGGAGACCTTGCTTAAGGCTAGGGGAGCCCTCGCCTTAGCCTAAGCCTAGGGGAGCCGTAGCCTAAGGTTAGGGGAGCCCGAGCCTTAGCCTAAGCCTAGGGGAGCCCTAGCCTAAGCCTAGGGGATCCCTAGCCTAAGCCTAGGGGAGCCCTAGCCTAAGGCTAGGGGAGCCCTAGCCTAGGGCTCGGGAAGCCCTAGCCTAAGGCTAGGGGAGCCCTAGCCTTAGCCTAATCCTAGGGGTGCCCTAGCCTTAGCCTAGGAGTGCACTAGCCTAAGCCTAGAAGTTCCTGATCCTAAGCCTAGGGATGTCCTTTCCAAAGTCTAGGGGTGCCCTAGCCTTAGGCTAGGCGAGCCCTAGCCTTAGCCTAAGCCTAGGGCTGCACTAGCCTAAGCCTAGGGGTGCCCTAGCCAAAGCATAGGGGTACCCTAGCCTTAGGCTAGGGGTGCCCTAGCCTAAGCCTAGGGGTGCCCTAGCCTTAGGCTAGGGGAGCCCTAGCCTTAGCCAAAGCCTAGGTGTGCCCTAGCCTAAGCCTAGGGGTGCCCTAGCCTAAGCCTAGGGGTGCCCTAGCCTAAGCCAAGGGGTGCCCTAGCCTAAGCCTAGGGGTGCCCTAGCCTAAGCCTAGGGGTACCCAGCCCTTATATAGGGGATCCCTAGCCTTAGCCTAAGCCTAGGGGTGGCCTAGCCTAAGCCTAGGGGTGCCCTAAACTAAGCCTAGGGGTGCCCTAGCCTAAGCCTAGGGGTGCCCTTGCCTTAGGCTAGGTGAGCCCTAGCCTTAGCCTAATCCTAGGGGTGCCCTAGCCTAAGCTTAGGGCTGCCCTAGCCTACGCCTAGGGGTGCCCTAGCCTAAGCTTAGGGGTGCCCTATCCTAAGCCTAGGGGTACCCTAGCCTTAGGCTAGGAGAGCCCTAGCCTTAGCCTAAGCCTAGGTCTGCCCTAGCCTTAGGCTCGGGGAGCCCTAACCTTAGCGTAAGGCTAGGGGTGCATTATCCTAAGCCTTGGGGTGCCCTAGCCTAAGTCTAGGGGTGCCCTAGCCTAAGCCTTGGGGTGCCCTAGCCTTAGGCTAGGAGAGCCCAAGCCTTAGCCTAATCCTAGGGGTGCCCTAGCCAAAGCCTTGGGGTGCCCTAGCCTAAGCCTAGGGGTTCCCTAGCCAAAGCCTAGGGGTGCCCTAGCCTTAGGCTAGGGGAGCCCTAGCCTTAGCCTAAGCCTAGGGGTGCCCTAGCCTAAGCCTAGGATGCCCTAGCCTAATCTTAGAAGTTCCCTATCCTAAGCCTAGTGGTGCACTAGCCAAAGCCTAGGGGTGCCCTAGCCTAAGCCTAGGGGTGCCCTAGCCTAAGGCTAGTGGAGCCCTAGCCTTAGCCTAAGCCTACGAGTGCCCTAGCTCAAGCCTAGGGGTGCCCTAGCCTAAGCATAGGGGTCCCCTAGCGTAAGCCTAGTGGTGCCTTTGCCTAAGCCTAGGGGTGCCCTAGGCTAAGCCTAGGGGTGCCCTAGCCATAGGCTAGGGGAGCCCTTGCCTTAGCCTAAGCCTAGGGGTGCCCTAGCCTAAGACTAGGGGTGCCCTATACTAAGCCTAGGGGTGCCCTAACCTAAGCCTAGGGGTGCCCTAGCCTTAGGCTAGGGGAGCCCTAGCCTTAGCCTAACCCTAGGGGTGCCCTAGCCTAAGCCTGGGGGTGCCCTAACCTATGGTTAGGGGAGCCCTAGCTTTAGGCTAGGGGAGCCCTAGCCTTAGCCCAAGCCTTGGGGTGCCCTAACGTAAGACTAGGGGAGCCCTAGTCTAAGGCTAGGGGAGCCCTAGCCTTGGCGTAAGCCTAGGTGTGCCCTAGGCTAAGGCTAGGGGAGCCCTAGCCTAAGGCTAGGGGAGCCCTTGCCTTAGCCTAAGACTATGGGTGCCCTAGCCCAAGCTAGGGGAGCGTAGCCTAAGGCTAGAGGAGCCCTAGCCTTAGCCTAAGCCTAGGTGTGCCCTAGCCTAATGCTAGGGGAGCCCTAGCTATGGCTCGGGGAGCCTAGCCTAAGCCTAGGGGAGCCCTAGCCTTAGCCTCTAAGTCTAGGGGTGCCCTAGCCTAAGCCTAGGCCTAGGGGAGCCCTAGCCTAAAGCTAGGGGAGCCCTAGCCTTAGCCTAAGCCTAGGGGTGCCCTGGCCTAATGATAGGGGAGCCATAGCCTAAGGCTAGGGGAGCCCTGGCCTAAGGCTATGGGTGCCCTGGCTTAAGGATAGGAGAGCCCTGGCCTAAACTTAGGGGTGCCCTAGCCTAAGGCTAGGGGAGCCCTAACCTAAGGCTACGGGAGCCCTAGCCTAATGCTAGGGGAGCCCTAGCCTTAGCCTAAGCTTAGAGGTGCCCTAGCCTAAGGCTAGGGGTACCCGAGCCTAAGGTACAGGAGCACGAGCTTAAGGCTAGGGGAACCCGAGTCTAAGGCTAGGGGTGCCCTAGCCTAAGGCTAGGAGAGCCCAAGCCTAAGGTTAGGGGAGCCCTAGCCTAAGCCTAAGCTTAGGGGTGCCCTAGCCTAAGCCAAGGGGTGCCCTGGCCTAAGGCTAGCGGAGCCCTAGCCTAGGGCTCGGGAAGCCCTAGCCTAAGGCTAGGGGAGCCTTAGCCTCAGCCTAACCCTAGGGGTGCCCTAGCCTAAGCCTAGGGGTGCCCTAGCCTAAGCCTAGGGTTGCCCTAGCCTGAGCCTAGGGGTGCCCTAGCCTTAGGCTCTGGGAGCCCTAGCCTTTGTCCAAGCCTAGGGGTGCCCTAGCCTAAACCTTGGGGTGCCCTAGACTAAGGCTAAGGGTGCCCTTGCCTAAGCCTACGGGTGCTCCAGCCTAAGCCTAGGGGTGCCCTAGCCTTAGGCTAGGCGAGCCCTAGCCTTAGTCTAAGCCTAGGGCTGCACTAGCTTAAGCCTAGGAGTGCCTTAGCCTAAGCCTAGGGGTGCCCTAGCCTTAGGCTAGGGGAGCCCTAGCCTTAGCCAAAGCCTAGGGGTGCCCTAGCCTAAGCCTAGGGGTGCCCTAGCCTAAGAATAGGGGTGCCCTAGCCTAAGCCTAGGGGTGCCCTAGCCTAATCCAAGGGGTGCCCTAACCTAAGCCTAGGGGTGCCCTAGCCTAAGCCTAGGGGTACCCAGCCCTTAGGATAGGGGATCCCTAGCCTTAGCCTAAGCCTACGGGTGGCCTAGCCTAAGCCTAGGGGTGCACTAACTAAGCCTAGGGGTGCCTTAGCGTAAGCCTAGGGGTGCCCTTGCCTTAGGCTAGGTGAGCCCTAGCCTTAGCCTAATTCTAGGGGTGCCCTAGCCTAAGCTTAGGGCTGCCCTAGCCTACGCCTAGGGGTGCCCTAGCCTAAGCTTAGGGGTGCCCTATCCTAAGCCTAGGGGTACCCTAGCCTTAGGCTAGGAGAGCCCTAGCCTTAACCTAAGCCTAGGTCTGCCCTATCCTTAGGCTAGGGGAGCTCTAACCTTAGCGTAAGCCTAGGGGTGCATTATCCTAAGCCTTGGGGTGCCATAGCCTAAGCCTAGGGGTGACCTAAACTAAGCCTAGGGGTGCCCTAGCCTAAGCCTAGGGGTGCCCTAGCCTTAGGCTAGGGGAGCCCTAGCCTTAGCCTAATCCTAGGGGTGCCCTAGCCTAAGCCTAGGAGTGCACTAGCCTAAGCCTAGAAGTTCCTGATCCTAAGCCTAGGGGTGTCCTTGCCAAAGCCTAGGGGTGCCCTAGCCTTAGGCTAGGGGAGCCCTAGCCTTAGCCTAAGCCTACGGGTACCCTATCTTAAGCCTAGGGGTGCCCTAGCCTAAGCCTAGGGGTGCCCTAGTCTTAGGCTAGGGGAGCCCTAGCCTTATCCTAAACCTAGGGGTGCCCTAGCCTTAGGCAAGGGTAACCCGAGCCTTAGTCCAAGCCTAGGGGTACCCTAGCCTAAGCCTAGGGGTGCCCTATCCTTAGGCTAGGGGAGTGTCTCGCCTTAGCCGAAGCCTTGGGGTGCCATAGCCTAAGCCTAGAGGTGCCCTAGCCTAAGTCTAGGGGTGCCGTAGCCTAAGCCTAGGGGTACCCTAGCCTTAGGCAAGTGGAGCCCTAGCCTTAGCCTAAGCTTAGGGGTGCCTAACCTAAGCATAGGGGTGCCCTAACCTAAGTTTAGGGGTTCCCTACCTAAGCCTAGGGGTGCCCTAGCCTTAGGCTAGGGAAGCCCTAGCCTTAGTCTAAGCCTAGGGGTGCCCTAGCCTAGGCCTAGGGGTGCCCTAGCCTAAGCCTAGGGGTGCCCTAGCCTAAGCCTAGGGGAGCCCTAGCCTAAGCCTAGGGGTGCCCTAGTCTAAGCCTAAGGGTGCCCTAGCCTTAGACTAGGCGAGCCCTAGCCTTAGCCTAAGCCTAGGGGTGCCCTTGCCTAAGCCTAAGCCTAGGGGTGCCCTAGCCTAAGCCTAGGGGTGCCTTAGCCTAAGCCTAGGGGTTCCTTAGCCTAAGCCTAGGGGTCCCCTAGCCCTACCCTAAGCCTAGGGGTGCCCTAGCCTAAGCGTAGGGGTGGTTTAGCCTAAGCCTAGGGGTACCCTAGCCTTAGCCTAAGCCTAGGGGTGTCTGAGCTAAGCCTAGGGTTGCCCTACCCTAAGCACAGTGGTGCCCTAGCCTTAGGCTAGGGGAGCCCTAGCCTTAGCCTACGCATAGGGTGCCCTATCCTAAGCTTAGGGGTGCCCTAGCCTAAGCCTAGGGGTGCCCTAGCCTAAGCCTAGGGGTGCCCTTGCCTGAGCCTAGGGGTGCACAAGCCTGAGACTACGGGTGCCCTAGCCTGAGGCTAGGGGAGCCCTAGATTTAGTCTAGCCTAGGATTGCCCTAGCCTAAGCCTTGGGGTGCCATAGCCAGTGTCTAGGGCTGCCCTAGCTTGAGGCTAGGGGAGCCGTAGACTTAGCCTAAGCCTAGGGGTGCCCGAGCCTAAGCCTAGGGGTGCCCTAGCCTGAGCTTAGGGGTGCCCTAGCCTTAGGCTATGGGAGCCCTAGCCTTTGCCCAAGCCTAGGGGTGCCCTAGCCTAAACCTAGGGGTGCCCTAGCCTAAGCCTAGGGGTGCCCTAGCCTTAGGCTAGGGGAGCCCTAGCCTTAGCCTAAGCCTAGGGGTGCCCTAGCCTAAGCCTAGCGAGCCCTAGCCTAAGCCTCGGGGTGCCCTAACTTAAGCCTAGGGGTGCCCTACCCTAAGCCTAGGGGTGCCAAGCCCTTAGTCTAGGGGATCCCTAGCCTTAGCCTAAGCCTATGGCTGCCCTAGCCTAAGCCTAGGGGTGCCCTAGCCTAAGCCTTGGGGTGCCCTAGCCTAAGCCTAGGGGTGCCCTAGCCTAAGCCTAGGGGTGCCCTAAACTAAGCCTAGGGGTGCCCTAGCCTAAGCCTAGGCATGCCCTAGCCAAAGTCTAGGGGTTCCCTAGCCTAAGCTTAGGGGTGCCTTAGCCTTAGGCTAGGGGATCCCTAGCCTTAGCCTAAGCCTAGGGAGCCAAAGCCTAAACCTAGGGGTGACCTAAACTAAGCTTAGGGGTGGCCTTAGGCTAGGGGAGCCCTAGCCTTAGCCTAATCCTAGGGCTGCCCTAGCCTAAGCCAAGGGCTGCCCTAGCCTACGCCTAGGGGTGCCCTAGCCTAAGCCTAGGGGTGCCCCAGCCTAAGCCTACGGGTACCCTAGACTTAGGCTAGGAGAGCCCTAGCCTTAGCCTAAGCCTAGGGCTGCCCTAGCCTTAGGCTAGGGGAGCCCTAACCTTAGCGTAAGCCTAGGGGTGCATTAGCCTAAGCCTTGGGGTGCCCTAGCCAGAGCCTAGGGGTGCCCTAACCTTAGGCTAGGGGAGCCCTAGCCTTAGCCTAATCCTAGGGGTGCCCTAGCCTTAGCCTAGGAGTGCACTAGCCTAAGCCTAGAAGTTCCTGATCCTAAGCCTAGGGATGTCCTTGCCAAAGTCTAGGGGTGCCCTAGCCTTAGGCTAGGCGAGCCCTAGCCTTACCCTAAGCCTAGGGCTGCACTAGCCTAAGCCTAGGGGTGCCCTAGCCAAAGCATAGGGGTACCCTAGCCTTAGGCTAGGGGTGCCCTAGCCTAAGCCTAGGGGTGCCCTAGCCTTAGGCTAGGGGAGCCCTAGCCTTAGCCAAAGCCTAGGTGTGCCCTAGCCTAAGCCTAGGGGTGCCCTAGCCTAAGCCTAGGGGTGCCCTAGCCTAAGCCAAGGGGTGCCCTAGCCTAAGCCTAGGGGTGCCCTAGCCTAAGCCTAGGGGTACCCAGCCCTTATATAGGGGATCCCTACCCTTAGCCTAAGCCTAGGGGTGGCCTAGCCTAAGCCTAGGGCTGCCCTAAACTAAGCCTAGGGGTGCCCTAGCCTAAGCCTAGGGGTGCCCTTGCCTTAGGCTAGGTGAGCCCTAGCCTTAGCCTAATCCTAGGGGTGCCCTAGCCTAAGCTTAGGGCTGCCCTAGCCTACGCCTAGGGGTGCCCTAGCCTAAGCTTAGGGGTGCCCTATCCTAAGCCTAGGGGTACCCTAGCCTTAGGCTAGGAGAGCCCTAGCCTTAGCCTAAGCCTAGGTCTGCCCTAGCCTTAGGCTCGGGGAGCCCTAACCTTAGCGTAAGGCTAGGGGTGCATTATCCTAAGCCTTGGGGTGCCCTAGCCTAACTCTAGGGGTGCCCTAGCCTAAGCCTTGGGGTGCCCTAGCCTTAGGCTAGGAGAGCCCAAGCCTTAGCCTAATCCTAGGGGTGCCCTAGCCAAAGCCTTGGGGTGCCCTAGCCTAAGCCTAGGGGTTCCCTAGCCAAAGCCTAGGGGTGCCCTAGCCTTAGGCTAGGGGAGCCCTAGCCTTAGCCTAAGCCTAGGGGTGCCCTAGCCTAAGCCTAGGATGCCCTAGCCTAATCTTAGAAGTTCCCTATCCTAAGCCTAGTGGTGCACTAGCCAAAGCCTAGGGGTGCCCTAGCCTAAGCCTAGGGGTGCCCTAGCCTAAGGCTAGTGGAGCCCTAGCCTTAGCCTAAGCCTACGAGTGCCCTAGCTCAAGCCTAGGGGTGCCCTAGCCTAAGCATAGGGGTCCCCTAGCGTAAGCCTAGTGGTGCCTTTGCCTAAGCCTAGGGGTGCCCTAGGCTAAGCCTAGGGGTGCCCTAGCCATAGGCTAGGGGAGCCCTTGCCTTAGCCTAAGCCTAGGGGTGCCCTAGCCTAAGACTAGGGGTGCCCTATACTAAGCCTAGGGGTGCCCTAACCTAAGCCTAGGGGTGCCCTAGCCTTAGGCTAGGGGAGCCCTAGCCTTAGCCTAACCCTAGGGGTGCCCTAGCCTAAGCCTGGGGGTGCCCTAACCTATGGTTAGGGGAGCCCTAGCTTTAGGCTAGGGGAGCCCTAGCCTTAGCCCAAGCCTTGGGGTGCCCTAACGTAAGACTAGGGGAGCCCTAGTCTAAGGCTAGGGGAGCCCTAGCCTTGGCGTAAGCCTAGGTGTGCCCTAGGCTAAGGCTAGGGGAGCCCTAGCCTAAGGCTAGGGGAGCCCTTGCCTTAGCCTAAGACTATGGGTGCCCTAGCCCAAGCTAGGGGAGCGTAGCCTAAGGCTAGAGGAGCCCTAGCCTTAGCCTAAGCCTAGGTGTGCCCTAGCCTAATGCTAGGGGAGCCCTAGCCTATGGCTCGGGGAGCCCTAGCCTAAGCCTAGGGGAGCCCTAGACTTAGCCTAAGTCTAGGGGTGCCCTAGCCTAAGCCTAGGCCTAGGGGAGCCCTAGCCTAAAGCTAGGGGAGCCCTAGCCTTAGCCTACGCCTAGGGGTGCCCTGGCCTAAGGATAGGGGAGCCATAGCCTAAGGCTAGGGGAGCCCTGGCCTAAGGCTATGGGTGCCCTGGCTTAAGGATAGGAGAGCCCTGGCCTAAACTTAGGGGTGCCCTAGCCTAAGGCTAGGGGAGCCCTAACCTAAGGCTACGGGAGCCCTAGCCTAATGCTAGGGGAGCCCTAGCCTTAGCCTAAGCTTAGAGGTGCCCTAGCCTAAGGCTAGGGGTACCCGAGCCTAAGGTACAGGAGCACGAGCTTAAGGCTAGGGGAACCCGAGTCTAAGGCTAGGGGTGCCCTAGCCTAAGGCTAGGAGAGCCCAAGCCTAAGGTTAGGGGAGCCCTAGCCTAAGCCTAAGCTTAGGGGTGCCCTAGCCTAAGCCAAGGGGTGCCCTGGCCTAAGGCTAGCGGAGCCCTAGCCTAGGGCTCGGGAAGCCCTAGCCTAAGGCTAGGGGAGCCCTAGCCTCAGCCTAACCCTAGGGGTGCCCTAGCCTAAGCCTAGGGGTGCCCTAGCCTAAGCCTAGGGGTGCCCTAGCCTAAGGCTAGGAGAGCCCAAGCCTAAGGTTAGGGGAGCCCTAGCCTAAGCCTAAGCCTAGGGGTGCCCTAGCCTAAGGCTAGGGGAGCCCTAGCCTAAGGCTAAGGGAAGCCTAGCCTTAGCCTAAGCCTAGGGGTGCCCTAGCTTAAGCCAAGGGGTGCACAACCTAAGGCTAGTGGAGCCCTAGCGTAAGCCTAGGGGTGCCCTGGCCTAAGGCTAGCGGAGCCCTAGCCTAAGGCTCGGGAAGCCCTAGACTAAGGCTAGGGGAGCCCTAGCCTCAGCCTAAGCCTAGGGGTGCCCTAGCCTAAGGCTAGGGGAGCCCTAGCTTAGGGCTCGGAGAGCCCTAGCCTAAGCCTAGGGGTGCCCTAGCCTAAGCCTAGGGGTGCCCTAGCCTAAGCCTAGGGGTGCCCCAGCCTAAGCCTAGGGGAGCCCTATCCTAAGGCTAGGGGTGCCCTAGCCTTAGCCTAGGGTATGGGTGCCCGAGCCTAAGGCTAAGGGAAGCCTAGCCTTAGCCTAAGCCTAGGGGAGCCTGAGCCTAAGGCTAGGGGAGCCCAAGCCTAACCCTAGGGGTGCCCTAGGCTAAGGGTAGGGGAGACCTAGCCTTAGCCTAAGCCTAAAGGTGCCCTATCCTAATGCTAGGGGAGCACTAGCCTAAGGCTAGGGGTGCCCTAGCCTTAGCCCAAGCCTTGGGGTGGCCAAACGTAAGACTAGGGGAGACCTTGCTTAAGGCTAGGGGAGCCCTCGCCTTAGCCTAAGCCTAGGGGAGCCGTAGCCTAAGGTTAGGGGAGCCCGAGCCTTAGCCTAAGCCTAGGGGAGCCCTAGCCTAAGCCTAGGGGATCCCTAGCCTAAGCCTAGGGGAGCCCTAGCCTAAGGCTAGGGGAGCCCTAGCCTAGGGCTCGGGAAGCCCTAGCCTAAGGCTAGGGGAGCCCTAGCCTTAGCCTAATCCTAGGGGTGCCCTAGCCTTAGCCTAGGAGTGCACTAGCCTAAGCCTAGAAGTTCCTGATCCTAAGCCTATGGATGTCCTTTCCAAAGTCTAGGGGTGCCCTAGCCTTAGGCTAGGCGAGCCCTAGCCTTAGCCTAAGCCTAGGGCTGCACTAGCCTAAGCCTAGGGGTGCCCTAGCCAAAGCATAGGGGTACCCTAGCCTTAGGCTAGGGGTGCCCTAGCCTAAGCCTAGGGGTGCCCTAGCCTTAGGCTAGGGGAGCCCTAGCCTTAGCCAAAGCCTAGGTGTGCCCTAGCCTAAGCCTAGGGGTGCCCTAGCCTAAGCCTAGGGGTGCCCTAGCCTAAGCCAAGGGGTGCCCTAGCCTAAGCCTAGGGGTGCCCTAGCCTAAGCCTAGGGGTACCCAGCCCTTATATAGGGGATCCCTAGCCTTAGCCTAAGCCTAGGGGTGGCCTAGCCTAAGCCTAGGGGTGCCCTAAACTAAGCCTAGGGGTGCCCTAGCCTAAGCCTAGGGGTGCCCTTGCCTTAGGCTAGGTGAGCCCTAGCCTTAGCCTAATCCTAGGGGTGCCCTAGCCTAAGCTTAGGGCTGCCCTAGCCTACGCCTAGGGGTGCCCTAGCCTAAGCTTAGGGGTGCCCTATCCTAAGCCTAGGGGTACCCTAGCCTTAGGCTAGGAGAGCCCTAGCCTTAGCCTAAGCCTAGGTCTGCCCTAGCCTTAGGCTCGGGGAGCCCTAACCTTAGCGTAAGGCTAGGGGTGCATTATCCTAAGCCTTGGGGTGCCCTAGCCTAAGTCTAGGGGTGCCCTAGCCTAAGCCTTGGGGTGCCCTAGCCTTAGGCTAGGAGAGCCCAAGCCTTAGCCTAATCCTAGGGGTGCCCTAGCCTAAGTCTAGGGGTGCCCTAGCCTAAGCCTTGGGGTGCCCTAGCCTTAGGCTAGGAGAGCCCTAGCCTTAGCCTAAGCCTAGGGGTGCCCTAGCCAAAGCCTAGGGGTGCCCTAGCCTAAGCCTAGAGGTGCCCTAGCCTTAGGCTAGGGGAGCCCTAACCTTAGCGTAAGTCTAGGGGTGCCTTAGCCTAAGCCTTGGGGTGCCCTAGCCTAAGCCAAGGGTTGCCCTAGCCTAAGGCTCGAGGTGCCCTAGCCTGAGCCTAGGGGTGCCGTAGCCTTAGGGTAGGGGAGCCCAAGCCTTAGCCTAAGCTTAGGGGTGCCCTAGCCTGAGCCTAGGGGTGCCCTAGCCTTAGCCTAAGCCTAGGGTTGCCCTAGCCTAAGCCTAGCGGTGCCCTAATCTAAGGCTAGGGGTGCCCTAGCCTAAGCTTAGGGGTGCCATTGCCTGAGTCTAGGGGTGCACTATGAGGCTTGGGGAGAAGTAGCGTTAGCCTAACTCTAGGGGAGCCCTAGCTTAAGCCTAGGGTTGCCCTAGCCTGAGCCTAGGGGAGCCCTAGCCGGAGCCTAAGCCTAGGATTGCCCTAGCCTAAGCTTAAGGGTGCCCAAGCCTGAGTCTAGGGGTGCAGTAGCCTGAGGCAAGGGGAGCCGCAGCCTTAGCATAAGCTTAGGGGTGCCCTAGCCTAAGCCTAGGGATGCCCTAGCCTTAGGCTAGGGGAGCCCTAGCCTGAGGATAAGGGAGCCCTAGACTTAGCCTAAGCCTAGGATTGTCCTAGCCTAAGCTAATGGGTGCCCTAGCCTGAGTCTAAGGGTGCCCTTGCCTGAGGCTAGGGGAGTCGTTGCCTTAGCCTAAGTGTAGGGGTGCCCTAGCCTAAGCCTAGGGGTGCCCTAGCCTAAGCCTAGGGGTGCCCTAGCCTTAGTGTAGGGGTTCCCTAGCCTAAGCCTAGGGGTGCCCTAGCCTAAGCCTAGGTTAGCCCTAGCCTTAGCCTAAGCCTAGGGGTGCCCTAGCCTAAGCCTAGGGATGGCCTACCCTTAGCCTCGGGGTGCCCTAGCCTAAGCCTAGGGGTGCTCTAGCCTTAGGCTAGGGGATCCCTAGCCTTAGCCTAAGCCTACGGGTGCCCTAGCCTAAGCCTAGGAGTGCCCAATCCTTAGGCTAGGGGATACCTGGCCTTAGCCTAAGCCTAGGGGTGCCCTAGCTTAAGCCTAGGGGTACCCTAGACTAAGCCTAGGGGTGCCCTAGCCTAAGCCTAGGGGTGCCCTAGCCTTAGGCTAGGGGAGCCCTAGCCTTAGCCTAAGCCTAGGGGTGCCCTAGCCTATGCCTAGGGGTGCCCTAGCCTAAGCTTAGAAGTTCCCTATCCTAAGCCTAGGGGTTCCCTAGCCAAAGCCTAGGGGTGCCCTAGCCTAAGCCTAGGGGTGCCCTAGCCTAAGAATAGGGGTGCACTAGTCTTAGGCTAGGGGATCCCTAGCCTTAGCCTAAGCCTAGGTGTGCCCTAGCCTAAGTCTTGGTGTGCCCTAGCCTAAGCCTAGGGATGCCCTAGCCTAAGCCTAGGGGTGCCCTAGCCTAAGCCTAGGGGTGCCCTAGCCTAAGCCTAGGGGTGCCCTAGCCTAAGCCTAGGGGTGCCTTTGCCTAAGCCTAGGGGTACCGTAGCCTAAGCCTAGGGGTGCTCTAGCCTTAGGCTAGGGGAGCCTAGCCTTAGCCTAAGACTAGGCGTGCCCTAGCCTAAGCCTAGGGGTGCCCTAGCCTAATCCTAGGGGTGCCCTAGCCTAAGTCTAGGGGTGCCCTAGCCTGAGTCTAAGGGTGCCCTATCCTGAGCCTACGGGTGCCCTAGCCTGAGGCTAGGGTCGCCCTAACGTTAGTCTAGCCTAGGATTGCCCTAGCCTAAGCCTAGGGGTGCACTAGCCTGAGGCAAGGGGAGCCCCAGCCTTAGCCTAAGCCTAGGGGAGACCTAGCCTAAGCCTAGGGGTGCCCTAGCCTAAGCTTAGGGGTGCCCTAACCTTAGGCTAGGGGAGCCCTAGCTTGAGCCTAGGGGTTCCCTAGCCTGAGGATAGGGGAGCCCTAGACTTAGCCTAAGCCTAGGATTGTCCTAGCCTAAGCTAACGGGTGGCCTAGCCTGAGTCTAGGGGTGCCCTTGCCTGAGGCTAGGGGAGCCGTGGCCTTAGCGTAAGTGTAGGGGTGCCCTAGCCTAAGCCTAGGGGTGCCCTAGCCTTAGTCTAGGGGTTCCCTAGCCTAAGCCTAGGGGTGCCCTAGCCTAAGCCTAGGTTAGCCGTAGCCTTAGCCTAAGCCTAGGGGTGCCCTAGCCTAAGCCTAGAGTTGCCCTAGCCTTAGGCTAGGGTAGCCCTAGCCTTATCCTAAGCCTACAGGTGCCCTAGCTTAAGCCTAGGGGTCCCCTAGCCTTAGGCTACGGGAGCCCTAGACTTAGCCTAAGCCTAGGGGTGCCCTAGCCTCAGCTTAGGGGTGCACTAGCCTCAGCCTAGGGGTGCGCTAGCCTAAGTCTAGGGGTGCCCTAGCCTAAGCCTAGTGGTGCCTTAGCCTAAGCCTAGGGGTGACCTAGTCTTAGCCTAAGCCTAGGGGTGCCCTAGCCTAAGCCTAGGAGTGACCTAGCCTAAGCCTAGGGGTGCCCTAGCCTAAGCCCAGGGGTGCCTTTGCCTAAGCCTAGGGGTGCCCTAGCCTAAGCCTAGGGGTGCCTTTGCCTAAGCCTAGGGGTGCCCTAGCCTAAGCCTAGGGGTGCTCTAGCCTTAGGCTAGGAAACCTAGCCTTAGCCTAAGCCTAGGCGTGCCCTAGCCTAAGCCTAGGGGTGCCCTAGCCTGAGCCTAGGGGTGCCGTAGGCTTAGGCTAGGGGAGCCCAAGCCTTATCCTAAGCCTAGGGGTGCCCTAGTCTAAGCCTAGGGGTGCCCTAGCCTGAGCCTAGGGGAGCCCTAGCCTTAGCCTAAGCCTAGGATTGCCCTAGCCTAAGTTTAGGGGTGCCCAAGCCAAAGTCTAGGGGTGCACTAGCCTGAGGCATGGGGAGCCGCAGCATTAGCCTAAGCCTAGGGGAGCCCTAGCCTAAGCCTTGGGGTGCCCTAGCCTAAGCCTAGGGGTGCCCTAGCCTTAGGCTAGGGGAGCCCTAGCCTGAGCCTAGGGGTGCCGTAGCCTTAGGGTAGGGGAGCCCAAGCCTTAGCCTAAGCCTAGGGGTGCCCTAGTCTAAACCTAGGGGTGCCCTAGCCTGAGCCTAGCGGTGCCCTAGCCTGAGGATAGGGGAGCCCTAGACTTAGCCTAAGCCTAGGATTGTCCTAGCCTAAGCTAACGGGTGCCCTAGCCTAAGTCTAAGGGTGCCCTTGCCTGAGGCTAGGGGAGTCGTTGCCTTAGCCTAAGTGTATGGGTGCCCTAGCCTAAGCCTAGGGGTGCCCTAGCCTAAGCCTAGGTTAGCCCTAGCCTTAGCCTAAGCCTAGGGGTGCCCTAGCTTAAGCCTAGGGGTGCTCTAGCCTTAGGCTAGGGGATCCCTAGCCTTAGCCTAAGCCTACGGGTGCCCTAGCCTAAGCCTAGGGGTGCCTTTGCCTAAGCCTAGGGGTGCCCTAGCTTAAGCCTAGGGGTGCTCTAGCCTTAGGTTAGGGAAGCCTAGCCATAGCCTAAGCTTAGGCGTGCCCTAGCCTAAGCATAGGGGTGCCCTAGCCTAATCCAAGGGGTGCCCTAGCCTAAGTCTAGGGATGCCCTAGCCAGAGTCTAAGCGTGCCCTAGCCTGAGCCTACGGGTGCCCTAGCTTGAAACTAGGGGAGCCTAACGTTAGTCTAGCCTAGGATTGCCCTAGCCTAAGCCTAGGCGTGCCATAGCCTGAGTCTAGGGGTGCACTAGCCTGAGGCAACGGGAGCCGCAGCCTTAGCCTAAGCCTAGGGGAGCCCTAGCCTAAGACTAGGGGTGCCCTAGCCTAAGCGTTGTGGTGCCCTAGCCTTAGGCTGGGAGCCCTAACCTGAGCCTAGGGGTGCCATAGCCTGAGGATAGGGGAGCCCTAGACTTAGCCTAAGCCTAGGATTGTCCTAGCCTAAGCTAACGGGTGCCCTAGCCTGAGTCTAGGGGTGCCCTTGCCTGAGGCTAGGGGAGCCGTTGCCTTAGCCTAAGTGTAGGGGTGCCCTAGCCTAAGACTAGGGGTGCCCTAGCCTAAGCATAGGGGTGCCCTAGCCTTAGTCTAGGGGCTCCCTAGCCTAAGCCTAGGGGTGCCCTAGCCTAAGCCTAGGTTAGCCCTACCCTTAGCCTAAGCCTAGGGGTGCCCTAGCCTAAGCCTAGGGATGGCCTACCCTAAGCCTAGGGTTGCCCTAGCCTAAGCCTAGGGGTTCTCTAGCCTTAGGCTAGGGGAGCACTAGCCTTAGCCTAAGCCTAGGGGTGCCCTAGCCTAAGCCTAGGGGTGCCCTAGCCTAAGCCTAATGGTGCCCTAGCCTAAGCTTAGGGGTGCCATAGCCTGAGTCTATGGGTGCAATATGAGGCTTGGCGAGCCGTAGCCTTAGCCTAACCCTAGGGGAGCCCTAGCTTAAGCCTAGGGGTGCCCTAGCCTAAGCCTAGGGGTGCCCTAGCCTAAGCCTAGAGGTGCCCTAGCCTTAGGATATGGGAGCCCTAGCCTTTTCCTAAGCCTAGGTGTGCCCTAGCCTAAGCCTCGGAGTGCCCTAGCCTGAACCTAGGGGTGCCGTAGCCTTAGGTTAGGGGAGCCCAAGCCTTAGCCTAAGCCTAGGGGTGCCCTAGTCTAAGCCTAGGGTTGCACTAGCCTGAGCCTAGGGGAGCCCTAGCCTTAGCCTAAGCCTAGGATTGCCCTAGCCTAAGCTTAGGGGTGCCCAAGCCTGAGTCTAGGGGTGCAGTAGCCTGAGGCAAGGGGAGCCGCAGCCTTAGCCTAAGCCTAGGGGAGCCCTAGCCTAAGCCTAGGGGTGCCCTAGCCTAAGCCTAGGGGTGCCCTAGCCTTAGGCTAGGGGAGCCCTAGCCTGAGGATAAGGGAGCCCTAGACTTAGCCTAAGCCTAGGATTGTCCTAGCCTAAGCTAACGGGTGCCCTAGCATGAGTCTAAGGGTGACCTTGCCTGAGGCTAGGGGAGTCGTTGCCTTAGCCTAAGTGTAGGGGTGCCCTAGCCTAAACCTAGGGGTGCCCTAGCCTAAGCCTAGGGGTGCCCTAGCCTAAGCCTAGGGGTGCCCTAGCCTAAGCCTAGGTTAGCCCTAGCCTTAGCCTAAGCCTAGGGGTGCCCTAGCCTAAGCCTAGGGATGGCCTACCCTTAGCCTAGGGGTGCCCTAGCCTAAGCCTAGGGGTGCTCTAGCCTTAGGCTAGGGGATCCCTAGCCTTAGCCTAAGCCTACGGGTGCCCTAGCCTAAGCCTAGGAGTGCCCAATCCTTAGGCTAGGGGATCCCTAGCCTTAGCCTAAGCCTAGGGGTGCCCTAGCTTAAGCCTAGGGGTACCCTAGTCTAAGCCTAGGGGTGCCCTAGCCTAAGCCTAGGGGTGCCCTACCCTTAGGCTAGGGGAGCCCTAGCCTTAGCCTAAGCCTAGGGGTGCCCTAGCCTAAGCCTAGGGGTGCCCTAGCCTAAGCCTAGGGGTGCCCTAGCCTAAGCTTAGAAGTTCCCTATCCTAAGCCTAGGGGTTCCCTAGCCAAAGCCTAGGGGTGCCCTAGCCTAAGCCTAGGGGTGCCCTAGCCTAAGAATAGGGGTGCACTAGCCTTAGGCTAGGGGATCCCTAGCCTTAGCCTAAGCCTAGGTGTGCCCTAGCCTAAGTCTTGGTGTGCCCTAGCCTAAGCCTAGGGATGCCCTAGCCTAAGCCTAGGGGTGCCCTAGCCTAAGCCTAGGGGTGCCTTTGCCTAAGCCTAGGGGTGCCCTAGCCTAAGCCTAGGGGTGCCTTTGCCTAAGCCTAGGGGTACCCTAGCCTAAGCCTAGGGGTGCTCTAGCCTTAGGCTAGGGGAGCCTAGCCTTAGCCTAAGCCTAGGCGTGCCCTAGCCTAAGCCTAGGGGTGCCCTAGCCTAATCCTAGGGGTGCCCTAGCCTAAGTCTAGGGGTGCCCTAGCCTGAGTCTAAGGGTGCCCTAGCCTGAGCCTACGGGTGCCCTAGCCTGAGGCTAGGGGAGCCCTAACGTTAGTCTAGCCTAGGATTGCCCTAGCCTAAGCCTAGGGGTGCACTAGCCTGAGGCAAGGGGAGCCGCAGCCTTAGCCTAAGCCTAGGGGAGACCTAGCCTAAGACTAGGGGTGCCCTAGCCTTAGCCTAGGGGTGCCCTAACCTTAGGCTAGGGGAGCCCTAGCTTGAGCCTAGGGGTGCCCTAGCCTGAGGATAGGGGAGCCCTAGACTTAGCCTAAGCCTAGGATTGTCCTAGCCTAAGCTAACGGGTGGCCTAGCCTGAGTCTAGGGGTGCCCTTGCCTGAGGCTAGGGGAGCCGTGGCCTTAGCGTAAGTGTAGGGGTGCCCTAGCCTAAGCCTAGGGGTGCCCTAGCATATGCCTAGGGGTGCCCTAGCCTTAGTCTAGGGGTTCCCTAGCCTAAGCCTAGGGGTGCCCTAGCCTAAGCCTAGGTTAGCCCTAGCCTTAGCCTAAGCCTAGGGGTGCCCCTGCCTAAGCCTAGAGTTGCCCTAGCCTTAGGCTAGGGTAGCCCTAGCCTTAGCCTAAGCCTACAGGTGCCCTAGCTTAAGCCTAGGGGGGCCCTAGCCTTAGGCTAGGGGAGCCCTAGCCTTAGCCTAAGCCTAGGGGTGCCCTAGCCTCAGCTTAGGGGTGCACTAGCCTCAGCCTAGGGGTGCTCTAGCCTAAGTCTTGGGGTGCCCTAGCCTAAGCCTAGTGGTGCCTTAGCCTAAGCCTAGGGGTGACCTAGTCTTAGCCTAAGCCTAGGGGTGCCCTAACCTAAGCCTAGTAGTGCCCTAGCCTTAGGCTAGGAGAGCCCTAGCCTTAGCCTAAGCCTAGGGGTGCCCTAGCCAAAGCCTAGGGGTGCCCTAGCCTAAGCCTATAGGTGCCCTAGTCTTAGGCTAGGGGAGCCCTAACCTTAGCGTAAGCCTAGGGGTGCCTTAGCGTAAGCCTTGGGGTGCCTTAGCCTAAGCCTAGTGGTGCCTTAGCCTAAGATTAGGGGTGACCTAGCCTTAGCCTAAGCCTAGGGGTGCCCTAGCCTAAGCCTAGGAGTGACCTAGCCTAAGCCTAGGGGTGCCCTAGCCTAAGCCCAGGGGTGCCTTTGCCTAAGCCTAGGGGTGCCGTAGCCTAAGCCTAGGGGTGCCTTTGCCTAAGCCTAGGGGTGCCCTAGCCTAAGCCTAGGGGTGCTCTAGCCTTAGGCTAGGAAACCTAGCCTTAGCCTAAGCCTAGGCGTGCCCTAGCGTAAGCCTAGGGGTGCCCTAGCCTGAGCCTAGGGTTGCCGTAGGCTTAGGCTAGGGGAGCCCAAGCCTTAGCCTAAGCCTAGGGGTGCCCTAGTCTAAGACTAGGGGTGCCCTAGCCTGAGCCTAGGGGAGCCCTAGCCTTAGCCTAAGCCTAGGATTGCCCTAGCCTAAGCTTAAGGGTGCCCAAGCCTGAGTCTAGGGGTGCACTAGCCTGAGGCAAGGGGAGCCGCAGCATTAGCCTAAGCCTAGGGGAGCCCTAGCCTAAGCCTAGGGGTGCCCTAGCCTGAGGATAGGGGAGCCCTAGCCTGAGCCTAGGGGTGCCCTAGCCTGAGGATAGGGGAGCCCTCGACTTAGCCTAAGCCTAGGATTGTCCTAGCCTAAGCTAACGGGTGCCCTAGCCTGAGTCTAAGGGTGCCCTTGCCTGAGGCTAGGGGAGTCGTTGCCTTAGCCTAAGTGTAGGGGTGCCCTAGCCTAAGCCTAGGGGTGCCCAAGCCTAAGCCTAGGGGTGCCCTAGCCTAAGCCTAGGTTAGCCCTAGCCTTAGCCTAAGCCTAGGGGTGCCCTAGACTATGCCTAGGGATGGCCTACCCTTAGCCTAGGGGTGCCCTAGCCTAAGCCTAGGGGTGCTCTAGCCTTAGGCTAGGGGATCCCTAGCCTTAGCCTAAGCCTACGGGTGCCCTAGCCTAAGCCTAGGGGTGCCTTTGCCTAAGCCTAGGGGTGCCCTAGCTTAAGCCTAGGGGTGCTCTAGCCTTATGCTAGGGAAGCCTAGCCTTAGCCTAAGCCTAGGCGTGCCCTAGCCTAAGCCTAGGGGTGCCCTAGCCTAATTCAAGGGGTGCCCTAGGCTAAGTCTAGGGATGCCCTAGCCTGAGTCTAAGCGTGACCTAGCCTTAGCCTACGGGTGCCCTAGCCTGAAGCTAGGGGAGCCCTAACGTTAGTCTAGCCTAGGATTGCCCTAGCCTAAGCCTAGTGGTGCCTTAGCCTGAGTCTAGTGGTGCACTAGCCTGAGGCAAGGGGAGCCGCAGCCTTAGCCTAAGCTTAGGGGAGCCCTAGCCTAAGACTAGGGGTGCCCTAGCCTAAGCCTTGGGGTGCCCTAGCCTTAGGCTAGGGGAGCCCTAGCCTGAGTCTAGGGGTGCCCTAGCCTGAGGATAGGGGAGCCCTAGACTTAGCCTAAGCCTAGGATTGTCCTAGCCTAAGCTTATGGGTGCCCTAGCCTGAGTCTAGGGGTGCCCTTGCCTGAGGCTAGGGGAGCCGTTGCCTTAGCCTAAGTGTAGGGGTGCCCTAGCCTAAGACTAGGGTTGCCCTAGCCTAAGCCTAGGGGTGCCCTAGCCTTAGTCTAGGGGTTCCCTAGCCTAAGCCTAGGGATTCCCTAGCCTAAGCCTAAGTTAGCTCTAGCCTTATCCTAAGCCTAGGGGTGCCCTAGCCTAAGCCTAGGGATGGCCTACCCTAAGCCTAGGGGTGCCCTAGCCTGAGCCTAGGGGTGCCCTAGCCTGAGGATTGGGGAGCCCAAGACATAGCCTAAGCCTAGGATTGTCCTAGCCTAAGCTAACGGGTGTCCAAGCCTGACTCTAAGGGTGCCCTTTCCTGAGGCTAGGGGAGTCGTTGCCTTAGCCTAAGTGTAGGGGTGCCCTAGCCTGAGCCTTGGGGTGCCCTAGCCTTAGTGTAGGGGTTCCCTAGCCTAACCCTTGGGGTGCCCTAGCCTAAGCCTAGATTAGCCCTAGCCTTAGCCTAAGCCTAGGGGTGCCTTAGCCTAAGCCTAGGGGTGCTCTAGCCTTAGGCTAGGGGAGCCCTAGCCTTAGGCTAAGCCTAATTGTGCCCTAGCCTAAGCTAGGGTGCCCTAACCTAAGCTTAGGGGTGCCGTAGCCTTAGGCTAGGAGAGCCCTAGCCTTAACCTAAGCCTAGGGGTGCCCTAGTCTAAGCCTAGGGGTGCCCTAGCCTGAGCCTAAGGGAGCCCTAGCCTTAGCCTAAGCCTAGGATTGCCCTAGCCTAAGCTTAGGGGTGCCCAAGTCTGAGTCTAGGGGTGCCCTAGCCTGAGGCTAGGGGAGCCGTTGCCTTAGCCTAAGTCTAGGGGTGCCCTAGCCTAAGCCTAGGGGTGCCCTAGCCTAAGCCTAGGGGTGCCCTAGCCTTAGTCTAGGGGAGCCCTAGCCATAGCCTAAGCCTAGGCGTGCCCTATCCTGAGCCTAGGGGTGCCCTAGCCTGAGTCTACGGGTGCCTTAGCCTGAGCCTACGGGTGCTCTAGCCTGAGGGTAGGGGAGCCCTAGCCTTAGTCTAGCCTAGGATTGCCCTAGCCTAAGCCTAGTGTGCCATAGCCTGAGTCTAGGGGTGCACCAGCTGAGGCTAGGGGAGCCGTAGCCTTAGCCTAATCCTAGGGGTGCCCTACCCTAAGCCTAGGGGTGCCCTAGCCTTAGGCCAGGGGAGCCCTAGCCTTAGCCTAAGCCTAGGGGCGCCCTAGCCAAAACCTAGGGGTGCCCTAGCCTAAGCTTATGGCTGCCCTAACCTTAGGCTAGGGGAGCCCTAACCTTAGCGTAAGCTAGGGGTGCCTTAGCCTAAACCTTGGGGTGCCCTAGCCTAAGCATAGGGGTGCCCAAGCCTAAGCCTAGGGGTGCCCTAGCCTAAAGCTAAGCCTAGGGGTGCCCTAGCCTAAGTCTAGGGGTGCCCTAACCTAAGCCTACGGGTGCCCTAGCCTAAGCCTAGGAGTGCCCTAGCCTTAGCCTAATCCTAGGGGTGCCCTAGCCAAAGCCTAGGGGTGCCCTAGCCTTAGGCTAGGGGAGCCCTAGCCTTAGCCTAAGCCTAGGGGTGCCCTAGCTTAAGCCTAGTGTGGCCCAGCCTAAGCCTAGGGGTGCCCTAGCCTAAGCCTATAGGTGCCATAGCCTTAAGCTAGGGTAGCCCTAGTTTTAGTCTAAGCCTACGTGTGCCCTAGCCTCAATTTAGGGGTGCCCTAGCCTCAGCTTTGGGGTACCCTAGCCTAAGCCTAGGGGTTCCCTAGCCTAAGCCTAGGGGTGCCCTAGCCTAAGCCTAGTGGTGCCTTAGCCTAAGCCTAGGGGTGACCTAGCCCTAGCCTAAGCCTAGGGGTTCCCTAGCCTAAGCCTAGGGGTGGCCTAGCCTTAGGTTAGGACAGCCCTAGCCTTAGCCTAAGCCTAGGGTTGCGCTAGCCAAAGCCTAGGGGTGCCCTAGCCTAAGCCTAAAGGTGCCCTAGCCTTAGGCTAGGGGAGCCCTAGCCTAAGCCTAGTGGTGCCTTAGCCTAAGCCTAGGGGTGACCTAGCCCTAGCCTAGGGGTGCCCCATCTTAAGCCTAGTGGTGCCCTAGCCAAAGCCTAGGGGTGCCCTAGCCTAAGCCTAGAGGTGCCCTAGCCTTAGGCTAGGGGAGCCCTAGCCTAAGCCTAGTGGTGCCTTAGCCTAAGCCTAGGGGTGACCTAGCCCTAGCCTAAGCCTAGGGGTTCCCTAGCCTAAGCCTAGGGGTGGCCTAGCCTTAGGTTAGGACAGCCCTAACCTTAGCGTAAGCCTAGGGGTGCCTTAGCCTAAGCCTAGGGGTGCCCTAGGCTAAGCCTAGGGGTGCCCTAGCCTTAGGCTAGGGGAGCCCAAGCCTTAGATTAAGCCTAGGGGTGCCCTAGCCTAATTCTAGGGGTGCCCTACCTAAGCCTACGGGTGCCCTAGCCTAAACCTAGGAGTGCCCTAGCCTTAGGCTAGGGGAGCGCTAGCCTTAGCCTAAGCCTATGGGTGCCCTAACCTAAGCCTAGGGGTGCCCTAGACTAAGCTTAGAAGTTCCATATCCTAAGCCTAGGGGTGCCCTAGCCGAAGCCTAGGGGTGCCCTACCCTAAGCCTAGGGGTGCCCTAGCCTTAGGCTAGGGGAGCCCTTGCCTTAGCCTAAGCCTACGGGTGCCCTAGCTTAAGCCTAGGGGTGCCCTAGCCTAAGCCTATGGGTGCCCTACCCTAAGCCAAGGGGTGCCATAGCCTAAGCCTAGGGGTGCCGTTGCCTAAGCCTAGGATTGCCCTAACCTAAGCCTAGGGGTGCCCTAGGCATAGGCTAGGGGAGCCCTTGCCTTAGGCTAAAACTAGGGGTGCCCTAGCCTAAGCCTAGGGGTGCCCTATCGTAAGCCTAGGTGTGCCCTAGCCTAAGCCTAGGGTTGCCCTAGCCTTAGTCTAGGGGCGCCCTAGCCTTAGCCTAAGCCTACGGGTGCCCTAGCTTAAGCCTAGGGTTGCCCAGCCTAAGCCTAGGGGTGCCCTAGCCTTAGGCTAGGGGAGCCCTAGCCTTTGCCTAAGCCTAGGGGTGCCCTAGCCTAAGCCAATAGGTGCCATAGCCTTAAGCTAGGGTAGCCCTAGTTTTAGTCTAAGCCTAGGGGTGCCCTAGCCTCAGTTTAAGGGTGCCCTAGACTCAGCTTTGGGGTCCCCTAGCCTAAGCCTAGGGGTCCCCTAGCCTAAGCCTAGGGGTGCCCCATCTTAAGCCTAGTGGTGCCTTAGCCTAAGCCTAGTTGTGACCTAGCCCTTGCCTAAGCCTAGGGGTTTCCTAGCCTAAGCCTAGGGGTGCCCTAGCCTTAGGCTAGGACAGCCCTAGCCTTAGCCTAAGCCTAGGGGTGCGCTAGCCAAAGCCTAGGGGTGCCCTAGCCTAAGCCTAGGAGTGCCCTAGCCTTAGGCTAGGGGAGCCCCAGCCTTAGCCTAAGCCTACGGGTGCCCTAGCTTAGGCCTAGGGGTGCCCTAGCCTAAGCCTAGGGGTGCCCTAGCCTAAGCCAAGGGGTGCCATAGCCTAAGCCTAGGGGTGCCTTTGCCTAAGCCTAGGATTGCCCTAGCCTAAGCCTAGGGGTGCCCTAGGCATAGGCTAGGGGAGCCTTTGCCTTAGGCTAAGCCTAGGGGTGCCCTAACCTAAGCCTTGGGGTGCCCTATCCTAAGCCTAGGGGTGCCCTAGCCTAAGCCTAGGGGTGCCCTATCCTAAGCCTAGGGGTGCCCTAGCCTAAGCCTAGGGGTGCCCTAGCCTTAGGCTAGGGGAGTCCTAGCCTTAGGCTAAGCCTAGGGGTGCCCTAGCCTAAGCCTAGGGGTGCCCTCGCCTAAGCTTAGGGGTGCTCCAGCCTTAGGCTAGAGGAGCCTAGCATTAGCCTAAGCCTAGGGGTGCCCTAGCCTAAGCCTAGTGGTGCCCTAGCCTGAGCCTACGGGTGCCCTAACCTGAGGCTAGGGGAGACCTGACGTTAGTCTAGCCTAGGATTGCCCTAGCCTTAGCCTAGGGGTGCCATAGCCTGAGTCTAGGGGTGCACTAGCCTGAGGCAAGGGGAGCCGCAGCCGTACCTTAGCCTAGGGAGCCTTAGCCTAAGCCTAGGGGTGCCCTAGCCTAAGCCTAGGGGTGCCCTAGCCTAAGCCTAGGTTAGCCCTAGCCTTATCCTAAGCCTAGGGGTGCCCTAGCTTAAGCCTAGGGGTGCCCTAGCCTAAGCCTAGGGGTGCCCTACCCTAAGCCAAGGGGTGCCATAGCCTAAGCCTAGGGGTGCCTTTGCCTAAGCCTAGGATTGCCCTAGCCTAAGCCTAGGGGTGCCCTAGGCATAGGCTAGGGGAGCCCTTGCCTTAGACTAAGCCTAGGATTGCCCTAGCCTAATCTAACTGGTGCCCTAGCCTGAGTCTAAGGGTGCCCTTGCCTGAGGCTAGGGGAGCCATTGCCTTAGCCTAAGTGTAGGGGTGCCCTAGCCTAAGCCAAAGGGTGCCCTTGCCTAAGCCTAGGGGTGCCCTAGCTTTAGTCTAGGGGTTCCCTAGCCTAAGCCTAGGGGTGCCCTAGCCTAAGCCTAGGTTAGCCCTAGCCTTATCCTAAGCCTAGGGGTGCCGTAGCCTAAGCCTAGGGTTGGCCTAGCCTAAGCTTTGGGTTGCCCTAGCCTAAGCTTAGGGGTGCTCTAGTCTTAGGCTAGGGGAGCCCTAGCCTTAGCCTAAGCTTAGGGGTGCCCTAGCCTAAGCCTAGGAGTGCCCTAGCCTAAGCTTAGGGGTGCCCTAGCCTGAGTCTAGGGGTGCCCTAGCCTGAGGCTAGGGGAGCCGTTGCCTTAGCCTAAGTCTAGGGGTGCCCTAGCCTAAGCCTAGGGGTGGCCTAGCCTAAGCCTAGGGGTGCCCTAGCCTTAGGCTAGGGGTTCCCTAGCCTAAGCCTAGGGGTGCCCTAGCCTAAACCTAGGGGTCCCCTAGCCTTAGTCTAGGGGAGCCATAGCCTGAGTCGAGGGGTGCATTTGCCTGAGGCAAGGGGAGCCGCAGCCTTAGCCGAAGCCTAGGGGAGCCCTAGCCTAAGAATAGGGGTGCCCTAGCCTAAGCCTTGGGGTGCCCTAGCCTTAGGCTAGGGGAGCCCTAGCCTGAGCCTAGGGGTGCCTTTGCCTAAGCCTAGGGTTGCCCTAGCCTAAGCCTAGGGGTGCCTTAGCCATAGGCTAGGGGAGCCCTTGCCTTAGCCTAAGCCAAGGGGTGCCCTAGCCTAAGACTAGGGGTGCCCTATACTAAGCCTAGGGGTGCCCTAGCCTAAGCATAAGGGTGCCCTAGCCTTAGGCTAGGGGAGCCCTAGCCTTAGCCTAAGCCTAGGGGTGCGGTAGCCTAAGCCTAGGGGTGCCATAGCCTGAGCCTAGGGGTGCCCTAGCCTGAGGATAGGGGAGCCCTAGACTTAGACTAAGGCTAGGATTACCCTAACCTAAGCTAACGGGTGCCCTAGCTTGAGTTTAGGGGTGCCCTTGCCTGAGGCTAGGGGAGCCGTTGCCTTAGCCTAAGTGTAGGGGTGCCCTAGCCTAAGCCTAGGGGTGCCCTAGCCTAAGCCTAGGGGTGCCCTAGCCTTAGTATAGGGGTTCCTTAGCCTAAGCCTAGGGGTGCCCTTGCCTAAGCCTAGGTTACCCCTAGCCTTAGCCTCAGCCTAGGGGTGCCCTAGCCTAAGCCTAGGGGTGGCGTAGCCTAAGCCTAGGGGTGCCCTAGCCTAAGCCTAGGGGTGCCCTAGCCTAACCTTAGGGGTGCCATAGCCTGAGTCTAGGGGTGCACTAGCCTGAGGCTAGGGAAGCTGTAGCCTTAGCCTAAGCCTAGGGGAGCCCTATCTTAAGCCTAGGGGTGCCCTAGCCTAAGCCTAGAGGTGCCCTAGCCATAGGGTAGGGGAGCCCTAGCCTTTTCCTAAGCCTAGGGGTGCTCTTTCCTAAGCCTCGGGGTGCCCTAGCCTGAGACTAGGGGTGCCGTAGCCTTAGGCTAGGGGAGCCCTAGGTTAGCCTAAGCCTAGGGGTGCCCTAGTTTAAGCCTAGGGTTGCCCTATACTGATCCTATTGGAGCCCTAGCCTTAGCCTAAGCCTAGGATTGCCCTAGCCTAAGCTTAGGGGTGCCCTAGCCAGAGTCTAGGGGTGCCCTAGCCTGAGGCTAGGGGAGCCGTTGCCTTAGCCCAAGTCTAAGGGTACCCTAGCCTAAACCTACGGTTGCCCTAGCCTAAGCCTAGGGGTGCCCTAGCCTAAACCTAGGGGTGCTCTAGCCATAGTCTAGGGGAGCCCTAGCCTTAGCGTAAGCCTAGTCGTGCCCTATCCTGAGCCTAGGGGTGCCCTAGCCTGAGCCTACGGGTGCCCTCGCCTGAGGCTAGGGGAGCCCTAGCCTTTGTCTAGCATAGGATTGCTCTAGCCGAATACTACGGTGCCATAGCCTGAGACTAGGGGTGCCCCAGCCTTAGGCTAGGGGAGCCCTAGCCTAAGCCTAGGGGTGCCCTAGCCTAAGCCTAGGGGTGCCCTAGCCTAAGCCTAGGGGTGCCTTAGCCTAAGCCTAGGGGTGCCCTAGCCTAAGCTTAGGGGTGCCCTAGCCTTAGGCTAGGGGAGCCCTAGCCTTAGTCTAAGCCTAGGGGTGCCCTATCCTTAGGCTAGGGGAGTCCTAGCCTTAGCCGAAGCTTGGGGGTGCCCTAGCCTAAACCTAGGGGTGCCCTAGCCTAAGCCTAGGGGTGCCCTAGCCAAGCCTAGGGATGCCCTAGTGTTAGGCTAGAGGAGCCCTAGCCTTAGCCTAAGCCTAGGGGTGCCCTAGACTAAGCCTAGGGGTGCCCTAGCCTAAGCCTTGGGTTGCCCTAGCCTAAGTCTAGGGGTGCCTAGCCTAAGCCTAGGGGTGCCCTCGCCTTAGGCTAGGGGAGCCCTAGACTTAGCCTAAGCCTAAGTGTGCCCCAGCCTAAGCCTAGGGGTGCCCTAGCCTACATCTAGGGGTGCCCTAGCCTAAGAATAGGGGTGCCATAACCCAAGCCTAGGGGTTCCATACCTAAGCTTAGGGGTGCCCTAGTATAAGCCTAGGGGTGCCCTAGGATGAGCCTAGGGGAGCCCTAGCCTCAGCCTAAGCCTACGGGTGCCGTAGCCTAAGACTAGTGGTGCCCTAGCCTAAGCCTAGGGGTGCCCTAGCCTAAGCCTAGGGGTGCCCTAGCCTAAGCCTAGGGATGCCCTAGCCTGAGGCTAGGGTAGCCCTCACGTTAGTCTAGCCTAGGATTGCCCTAGCCTAAGCCTAGGGGTGCCATAGCCTGAGCCTAGGGGTGCCCTAGCCTGAGGATAGGGGAGCCCTAGACTTAGCCTAAGCCTAGGATTGCCCTAGCCTAAGCTAACGGGTGCCCTAGCATGAGTCTAGGGGTGCCCTTGCCTGAGGCTAGGGAAGCCGTTGCCTTAGCCTAAGTGTAGGGGTGTCCTAGCCTAAGCCTAGGGTTGCCCTAGCCTAAGCCTAGGGGTGCCCTAGCCTTAGTATAGGGGTTCCCTAGCCTAAGCCTAGGGATGCCCTAGCCTAAGCCTAGGTTAGCCCTAGCCTTAGCCTAAGCTTAGGGGTGCCCTAGCCTAAGCCTAGGGGTGGCCTAGCCTAAGCCTAGGGGTGCCCAAGCCTAAGCCTAGGGGTGCCCTAGCCTAAGGCTAGGGGCGCCATAGCCTGAGTCTAGGGGTGCACTAGCCTGAGGCTAGGGAAGCCATAGCCTTATCCTAAGCCTAGGGGAGCCCTATCTTAAGGCTATGGGTGCCCTAGCCTACGCCTAGGGGTGCCCTAGCCTAAGGCTAGAGGTGCCCTAGTCGTAGGGTAGGGGAGCACTAGCCTCTTCCTAAGCCTAGGCTTGCTCTAGCCTAAGCCTAGAGGTGCCGTAGCCTTAGGCTAGGGGAGCCCTAGCCTTAGCCTAAGCCTAGGGGTGCCCTAGTTTAAGCCTAGAGGTGCCCTAGACTGATCCCATGGGAGCCCTAGACTTAGCCTAAGCCTAGGATTGCCCTAGCCTAAGCTTAGGGGTGCCCTAGCCTGAGTCTAGGGGTGCCCTAGCCTGAGGCTAGGGGAACCGTTGCCTTAGCCTAAGTCTAAGGGTGCCCTAGCCTAAACCTACTGTTGCCCTAGCCTAAGCCTAGGGGTGCCCTAGCCTAAATCTAGGGGTGCCCAAACCTTAGTCTAGGGGAGCTGTAGCCTTAGCGTAAGCCTAGTCGTGCCCTATCCTGAGCCTAGGGGTGCCCTAGCCTGAGCCTACGGGTGCCCTAGCCTGAGGCTAGGGGAGCCCTAGCCTTTGTCTAGCATAGGATTGCCCTAGCCTAAGCCTACGATGCCATAGCCTGCGTCTATGGGTGCCCCAGCCTTAGGCTAGGGGAGCCCTACCCTAGGCCTAGGGGTGCCCTAGCCTAAGCCTAGGGGTGCCCTAGCCTAAGCCTAGGGGTGCCTTAGCCTAAGCTTAGGGGTGCCCTAGCCTTAGGCTAGGGGAGCCCTAGCCTTAGTCTAAGCCTAGGGGTGCCCTATCCTTAGGCTAGGGGAGTCCTCGCCTTAGCCGAAGCTTGGGGGTGCCCTAGCCTAAACCTAGGGGTGCCTTAGCCTAAGCCTAGGGGTGCCCTAGACAAGCCTAGGGAACCCCTAGTGTTAGGCTAGAGGAGCCCTAGCCTTAGGCTAAGCCTAGGGTTGCCCTAGCCTAAGTCTAGGTGTGCCCCAGCCTAAGCCTAGGGGTGCCCTAGCCTACATCTAGGGGTGCCCTAGCCTAAGCATAGGGGTGCCATAACCTAAGCCTAGGGGTTCCATACCTAAGCCTAGGGGTGCCCTAGCCTAAGCCTAGGGGTTCCCTAGCCATAGGGTAGGGAAACCCTAGCCTTAGCCTAAGCCTAGCGGTGCCCTAGCCTAAGCCTAGTGGTGTCCTAGCCTAAGCCTAGGGGTGCTCTAGCTTAAGCCTAGGCGTGCCCTAGCCTAAGCCTAGGGGTGCCCTAGTCTAAGCCTAAGGGTACTCAAGCCTAAGCCTAGGGGTGCTCTAGGCTAAGCCTACGGGTGCCCTAGCCTAAGCCTAGGAGGGTCCTAGCCTAAACCTAGGGGTGCCCTAGCCTAAGCCTAGGGGTGCCCAAGCCTAAGCCTAGGGGTGCCCTAGCTTTAGGCTAGGGGAGCCTTAGCCTTAGCCTAAGCCTAGGGGTGCCCTAGCCTAAGCCTAGGGGTGCCCTAGCCTAAGCCTAGGGCTGCCCTAGCCTAAGCCTAGAAGTGCCCTAGCCTAAGCCTAGGGGTGCCCTAACCAAAGCCTAGGGTGCCCTAGCCTAAGCGTAGAGGTGCCCTAGCCTTAGGCTAGGGGAGCCCTATCCTTAGCGTAAGCCTAGGGGTGCTTTAGCCTAAGCCTTGCGTTGCCCTAGCCTAAGTCTAGGGGTGCCCTAGCCTAAGCCTAGAGGTGCCCTAGCCTAAACCTAAGCCTAGGGGTGCCCTAGCCTAAGTCTAGAGGTGCCCTAGCCTAAGCCTACGGGTGCCCTAGCCTAAGCCTAGGAGTGCCCTAGACTAAACTTAGAAGTTCCCTCTCCTAAGCCTACGGGTGCCCTAGCCAAAGCCTAGGGGTGCCCTAGCCTTAGGCTAGGGGTGCCCAAGCCTTAGCCTAAGCCTACAGGAGCCCTAGATTAAGCCTAGGGGTACCCTAGCCCTAGGCTAGGGGAGCCCTAGCCTTAGCCTAAGCCTAGGGGTGCCCTAGCCTCAGCTTAGGGGTGCATTAGCCTCTGCCTAGGGGTGCGCTAGCCTAAGTCTTGGGGTGCCCTAGCCTAAGCCTAGTGGTGCCTTAGCCTATGCCTAGGGGTGACCTAGCCTTAGCCTAAGCCTAGGGGTGCCCTAGCCTAAGCCTAGGGGTGCCCTAGCCTAAGCCTAGGGGTGCCCTAGCCTAAGCCTAGGGGTGCCCTAGCCTTAGGCTAGGAGAGCCCTAGCCTTAGCCTAAGCCTAGGGGTGCCCTAGCCAAAGCCTAGGGGTGCCCTAGCCTAAGCCTAGAGGTGCCCTAGTCTTAGGCTAGGGGAGCCCTAACCTTAGCGTAAGCCTAGGGGTGCCTTAGCGTAAGCCTTGGGGTGCCCTAGCCTAAGCCTAGTGGTGCCTTAGCCTAAGCCTACGGGTGACCTAGCCTTAGCCTAAGCCTAGGCGTGACCTAGCCTAAGCCTAAGGGTGACCTAGCCTAATCCAAGGGGTGCCCTAGCCTAAGTCTAGGGATGCCCTAGCCTGAGTCTAAGGGTGCCCTAGCCTCAGCCTACGGGTGCCCTAGCCTGAAGCTAGGGGAGCCCTAACGTTAGTCTAGCCTAGGATTGCCCTAGCCTAAGCCTAGGGGTGCCATAGCCTGAGTCTAGGGGTGCACTAGCCTGAGGCAAGTGGAGCCGCAGCCTTAGCCTAAGCCTAGGGGAGCCCTAGCCTAAGCCTAGGGGTGCCCTAGCCCAAGCCTAGGGGTGCCCTAGCCTAAGCTTAGGGGTGCCATAGCCTGAGTCTAGGGGTGCACTATGAGGCTAGGGGAGCCGTAGCCTTAGCCTAACCCTAGGGGAGCCCTAGCTTAAGCCTAGGGGTGCCCTAGCCTTAGCCTAGGGGTGCCCTAGCCTAAGCCTAGAGGTGCCCCAGCCTTAGGCTAGGGGAGCCCTAGCCTTTTCCTAGCCTAGGTGTGCCCTAGCCTAAGCCTCGGGGTGCCCTAGCCTGAGCCTAGGGGTGCCGTAGCCTTAGGCTAGGGGAGCCCAAGCCTTAGCCTAAGCCTAGAGGTGCCCTAGTCTAAGCCTAGGGGTGCCCAAGCCTGAGCCTAGGGGAGCCCTAGCCTTAGCCTAAGCCTAGGATTGCCCTAGCCTAAGCTTAGGGGTGCCCAAGCCTGAGTCTAGGGGTGCACTAGCCTGAGGCAAGGGGAGCCGCAGCCTTAGCCTAAGCCTAGGGGAGCCCTAGCCTAAGCCTAAGCTTAGGGGTGCCCTAGTCTGAGTATAAGGGTGCCCTTGCCTGAGGCTAGGGGAGCCGTTGCCTTAGCCTAAGTGTAGGGGTGCCCTAAGCCTAAGCCTAGGGGTACCCTAGCCTAAGCCTAGGGGTGCCCTAGCCTTAGTGTAGGGGTTCCCTAGCCTAAGCCTAGGGGTGCCCTAGCCTAAGCCTAGGTTAGCCCTACCCTAAGCCTAAGCTTAGGGGTGCCTTAGCCTAAGCCTAAGGATGGCCTACTTTTAGCCTAGGGGTGCCCTAGTCTAAGCCTAGGGGTGCTATAGACTTAGGCTAGGGGATCCCTAGCCTTAGCCTAAGCCTACGGGTGCCCTAGCCTAAGCCTAGGAGTGCCCTATCCTTGGGCTATGGGATCCCTAGCCTTAGCCTAAGCCTAGGGGTGCCCTAGCCTTAGGCTAGGGGAGCCCTAGCCTTAGCCTAAGCCTAGGGGTGCCCTAGCCTAAGCCTAGGGGTGCCCTAGCCTAATCTTTGAAGTTCCCTATCCTAAGACTAGGGGTTCCCTAGCCAAAACCTAGGGGTGCCCTACCCTAAGCCTAGGGGTGCCCTAGCCTAAGCCTAGGGGTGTACTAGCCTTAGGCTAGGGGAGCCATAGCCTTAACCTAAGCCTAGGGGTGCCCTAGCCTAAGCCTAGGGGTGCCCTAGCCTAAGCTTAGAAGTTCCCTATCCTAAGCCTAGGGGTTCCCTAGCCAAAGCCTAGGGGTGCCCTAGCCTAAGCCTAGGGGTGCCCTAGCCTAAGCCTAGGGGTGCACTAGCCTTAGGCTAGGGGATCCCTAGCCTTAGCCTAAGCCTAGGTGCGCCCTAGCCTAAGCCTTGGTGTGCCCTAGCCTAAGCCTAGGGATTCCCTAGCCTAAGCCTAGGGGTGCCCTAGCCTAAGCCTAGGGGTGCCTTTGCCTAAGCCTAGGGGTGCCCTAGCCTAAGACTAGGGGTGCCTTTGCCTAAGCCTAGGGGTACCCTAGGCTAAGCCTAGGGGTGCTCTAGCCTTAGGCTAGGGGAGCCTAGCCTTAGCCTAAGCCTAGGCGTGCCCTAGCCTAAGCCTAGGAGTGCCCTAGCCTAATACTAGGGGTGCCCTAGCCTAAGTCTAGGGGTGCCCTAGCCTGAGTCTAAGGGTGCTTAGCCTGAGCCTACGGGTGCCCTAGCCTGAGGCTAGGGGAGCCCTAACGTTAGTCTAGCCTAGGATTGCCCTAGCCTAAGCCTAGGGGTGTCATAGCCAGTGTCTAGGGGTGCCCTAGCCTTAGGCTAGGAGAGCCCTAGCCTTAGCCTAAGCCTAGGGGTGCCCTAGCCTAAGCCTAGGGGTGCCTTTGCCTAAGCCTAGGGGTGCCCTAACCTAAGCCTAGGGGTGCCCTATCCTTAGGCTAGGGGATCCCTAGCCTTAGCCTAAGCCTAGGGGTACCCTAGCTTAAGCCTAGGGGTGCCTTGGCCTTAGGCTAGGGGAGCCCTAGCCTTAGCCTAAGCCTAGGGGTGCCCTAGCCTAAGCCTAGGGGTGCCCTAGACTAAGCCTAGGGGTGCCCTAGACTAAGCTTAGAAGTCCCCTATCCTAAGCCTAGGGGTTCCCTAGCCAAAGCCTAGGGGTGCCCTAGCCTAAGCCTAGGGGTGCCCTGGCCTAAGCCTAGGGGTGCACTAGCCTTAGGCTAGGGGATCCCTAGCCTTAGCCTAAGCCTTGGTGTGCCCTAGCCTAACCTAAGCCTTGGTGTTCCCTAGCCTAAGCCTAGGGATTCCCTAGCCTAAGCCTAGGGGTGCCTTTGCCTAAGCCTAGGGGTGCCCTAGCCTAAGACTAGGGGTGCCTTTGCCTAAGCCTAGGCGTGCCCTAGCCTAAGCCTAGGGGTGCCCTAGCCTAATCCTAGGGGTGCCCTAACCTAAGTCTAGGGGTGCCCTAGCCTGAGTCTAAGGGTGCTTAGCCTGAGCCTACGGGTGCCCTAGCCTGAGGCTAGGGGAGCCCTAACGTTAGTCTAGCCTAGGATTGCCCTAGCCAAAGCCTAGGGGTGCCCTAGCCTAACCCTAGAGGTTCCCTAGTCTTAGGCTAGGGGAGCCCTAACCTTAGCGTAAGCCTTGGGGTGCCCTAGCCTAAGCCTAGTGGTGCCTTAGCCTAAGCCTAGGGGTGACCTAGCCTTAGCCTAAGCCTAGGGGTGCCCTAGCCTAAGCCTAGGAGTGCCCTAGCCTAAGCCTAGGGGTGCCCTAGCCTAAGACCAGGGGTGCCTTTGCCTAAGCATACGGGTGCCCTAGCCTAAGCCTAGGGGTGCCTTTGCCTAAGCCTAGGGGTGCCCTAACCTAAGTCTAGGGGTGCTCTAGCCTTAGGCTAGGGAAGCCTAGCCTTAGCCTAAGCCTAGGCATGCCCTAGCCTAAGCCTAGCGGTGCCCTAGCCTAATCAAAGGGGTGCCCTAGCCTAAGTCTAGGTATGCCTTAGCCTGAGTCTAAGGGTGCCCTAGCCTGAGCCTACGGGTGCCCTAGCCTGAAGCTAGGGGAGCCCTAATGTTAGTCTAGCCTAGGATTGCCCTAGCCTAAGCCTAGGGGTGCCATAGCCTGAGTCTAGGGGTGCACTAGCCTGAGGCAAGGGGAGCCGCAGCCTTAGCCTAAGCCTAGGGGAGCCCTAGCCTAAGACTAGGGGTGCCCTAGCCTAAGCCTTGGGGTGCCCTAGCCTTAGGCTAGGGGAGCCCTAGCCTGAGCCTAGGGGTGCCCTAGCCTGAGGATAGGGGAGCCCTAGACTTAGCCTAAGCCTAGGATTGTCCTAGCCTAAGCTAACGCGTGCCCTAGCCTGAGTCTAGGGGTGCCCTTTCCTGAGGCTAGGGGAGCCATTTCCTTAGCCTAAGTGTAGGGGTGCCCTAGCCTAAGACTAGGGGTGCCCTAGCCTAAGCCTAGGGGTGCCCTAGCCTTAGTCTAGGGGTTCCCTAGCATAAGCCTAGGGGTGCCCTAGGCTAATCCTAGGTTTGCCCTAGCCTTAGCCTAAGCCTAGGGGTGCCCTAGCCTAAGCCTAGGGATGGCCTACCTTAAGCCTAGGGGTGCCCTAGCCTAAGCCTAGGGGTGCTCTAGCCTTAGGCTAGGGGAGCCCTAGCCTTCGCCTAATCCTAGGGGTGCCCTAGCGTAAGCCTAGGGGTGCCCTAGCCTAAGCCTAGGGGTGCCCTAGCCTAAGTTTAGGGGTGCCATAGCCTGAGTCTAGGGGTGCACTATGAGGCTAGGGGAGCCGTAGCCTTAGCCTAACCCTAGGGGAGCCCTAGCTTAAGCCTAGGGGTGCCCTAGCCTAAGCCTAGGGGTGCCCTAGCCTAAGCCTAGAGGTGCCCTAGCCTTAGGCTAGGGGAGCCCTAGCCTTTTCCTAAGCCTAGGTGTGCCCTAGCCTAAGCCTCGGGGTGCCCTAGCCTGAGCCTAGGGGTGCCGTAGCCTTAGGCTAGGGGAGCCCAAGCCTTAGCCTAAGCCTAGAGGTGCCCTAGTCTAAGCCTAGGGGTGCCGTAGCCTGAGCCTAGGGGAGCCCTAGCCTTAGCCTAAGCCTAGGATTGCCCTAGCCTAAGCTTAGGGGTGCCCAAGCCTGAGTCTAGGGGTGCACTAGCCTGAGGCAAGGGGAGCCGCAGCCTTAGACTAAGCCTAGGGGAGCCCTAGCCTAAGCCTAAGCTTAGGGGTGCCCTAGCCTGAGTATAAGGGTGCCCTTGCCTGAGGCTAGGGGAGCCGTTTCCTTAGCCTAAGTGTAGGGGTGCCCTAAGCCTAAGCCTAGGTGTGCCCTAGCCTAAGCCTAGGGGTGCCCTAGCCTTAGTGTAGGGGTTCCCTAGTCTATGCCTAGGGGTGCCCTAGCCTAAGCCTAGGTTAGCCCTAGCCTAAGCCTAAGCTTAGGGGTGCCCTAGCCTAAGCCTAAGGATGGCCTACTTTTAGCCTAGGGGTGCCCTAGCCTAAGCCTAGGGGTTCTCTAGACTTAGGCTAGGGGATCCCTAGCCTTAGCCTAAGCCTACGGGTGCCCTAGCCTAAGCCTAGGAGTGCCCTATCCTTGGGCTAGGGGATCCCTAGCCTTAGCCTAAGCCTAGGGGTACCCTAGCTTAAGCCTAGGGGTGCCATAGCCTTAGGCTAGGGGAGCCCTAGCCTTAGCCTAAGCCTAGGGGTGCCCTAGCCTAAGCCTAGGGGTACCCTAGCCTAATCTTAGAAGTTCCCTATCCTAAGCCTAGGGGTTCCCTAGCCAAAGCCTAGGGGTGCCCTAGCCTAAGCCTAGGGGTGCCCTAGCCTAAGCCTAGGGGTGCACTAGCCTTAGGCTAGGGGAGCCATAGCCTTAGCCTAAGCCTAGGGGTGCCCTAGGCTAAGCCTAGGGGTGCCCTAGCCTAAGCTTAGAAGTTCCCTATCCTAAGCCTAGGGGTTCCCTAGCCTAAGCCTAGGTGTGCCCTAGCCTAAGCCTTGGTGTGCCCTAGCCTAAGCCTAGGGATTCCCTAGCCTAAGCCTAGGGGTGCCCTAGCCTAAGCCTAGGGGTGCCCTAGCCTAAGCCTAGGGGTGCCCTAGCCTAAGCCTAGGGGTGCACTAGCCTTAGGCTAGGGGAGCCATAGCCTTAGCCTAAGCCTAGGGGTGCCCTAGGCTAAGCCTAGGGGTGCCCTAGCCTAAGCTTAGAAGTTCCCTATCCTAAGCCTAGGGGTTCCCTAGCCTAAGCCTAGGTGTGCCCTAGCCTAAGCCTTGGTGTGCCCTAGCCTAAGCCTAGGGATTCCCTAGCCTAAGCCTAGGGGTGCCCTAGCCTAAGCCTAGGGGTGCCTTTGCCTAAGCCTAGGGGTGCCCTAGCCTAAGACTAGGGGTGCCTTTGCCTAAGCCTAGGGGTACCCTAGGCTAAGCCTAGGGGTGCTCTAGCCTTAGGCTAGGGGAGCCTAGCCTTAGCCTAAGCCTAGGCGTGCCCTAGCCTAAGCCTAGGGGTGCCCTAGCCTAATCCTAGGGGTGCCCTAGCCTAAGTCTAGGGGTGCCCTAACCTGAGTCTAAGGGTGCTTAGCCTGAGCCTACGGGTGCCCTAGCCTTAGGCTAGGAGAGCCCTAGCCTTAGCCTAAGCCTAGGGGTGCCGTAGCCAAAGCCTAGGGGTGCCCTAGCCTAAACCTAGAGGTGCCCTAGTCTTAGGCTAGGGGAGCCCTAACCTTAGCGTAAGCCTTGGGGTGCCCTAGCCTAAGCCTAGTGGTGCCTTAGCCTAAGCCTAGGGGTGACCTAGCCTTAGCGTAAGCCTATGGGTGCCCTAGCCAAAGCCTAGGAGTGCCCCAGCCTAAGCCTAGGGGTACCTTAGCCTAAGCCCAGGGGTGCCTTTGCCTAAGCCTACGGGTGCCCTAGCCTAAGCCTAGGGGTGCCTTTGCCTAAGCCTAGGGGTGCCCTAACCTAAGCCTAGGGGTGCCCTAGCCTTAGGCTAGGGGATCCCTAACCTTAGCGTAAGCCTAGGGGTACCCTAGCTTAAGCCTAGGGGTGCCCTAGCCTTAGGCTAGGGGAGCCCTAGCCTTAGCCTAAGCCTAGGGGTGCCCTAGCCTAAGCCTAGGGGTGCCCTAGACTAAGCTTAGATGTTCCCTATCCTAAGCCTAGGGGTTCCCTAGCCAAAGCCTAGGGGTGCCCTAGCCTAAGCCTAGGGGTGCCCTAGCCTAAGCCTAGGGGTGCACTAGCCTTA
The DNA here is from genome assembly GCF_050624435.1 of Tenrec ecaudatus. Lineage (NCBI taxonomy): Eukaryota > Metazoa > Chordata > Mammalia > Afrosoricida > Tenrecidae > Tenrec > Tenrec ecaudatus. Next base: position 4,823 of record NW_027458563.1, on the reverse strand, counting down.
GGTTAGGGGATGCCTAGCCTTAGCCTAAGCCTAGGTGTGCCCTAGCCTAAGCCTTGGTGTGCCCTAGCCTAAGCCTAGGGATTGCCTAGCCTAAGCCTAGGGGTGCCCTAGCCTAAGCCTAGGGGTGCGTTTGCCTAAGCCTAGGGGTGCCCTAGCCTAAGACTAGGGGTGCCTTTGCCTAAGCCTAGGGGTACCGTAGCATAAGCCTAGGGGTGCCCTAGACTTAGGCTAGGGGAGCCCTAGCCTTAGCCTAAGCCTAGGGGTGCCCTAGCCTAAGCCTATGGGTGCCCTAGCCTAATCCTAGGGGTGCCCTAGCCTAAGTCTAGGGGTGCCCTAGCCTGAGTCTAAGGGTGCTTAGCCTGAGCCTACGGGTGCCCTAGTCTGAGGCTAGGGGAGCCCTAACGTTAGTCTAGCCTAGGATTGCCCTAGCCTAAGCCTAGGGGTGCCATAGCCTGAGTCTAGGGGTGCACTAGCCTGAGGCAAGGGGAGACGTAGCCTTAGCCTAAGCCTAGGGGAGACCTAGCCTAAGCCTAGTGGTGCCTTAGCCAAAGCCTAGGGGTGACCTAGCCTTAGCCTAAGCCTAGGGGTGCCCTAGCCTAAGCCTAGGGGTGCCCTAGCCTAAGCTTAGGGGTGCCCTAGCCTAAGCCTAGGGGTGCCCTAGCCTTAGGCTAGGAGAGCCCTAGCCTTAGCCTAAGCCGAGGGGTGCCCTAGACAAAGCCTAGGGGTGCCCTAGCCTAACCCTAGAGGTGCCCTACTCTTAGTCTAGGGGAGCCCTAACCTTAGCGTAACCCTTGGGGTGCCCTAGCCTAAGCCTAGTGGTGCCTTAGCCTAAGCCTAGGGGTGACCTAGCCTTAGCCTAAGCCTAGGGGTGCCCTAGCCCAAGCCTAGGAGTGCCCCAGCCTAAGACTAGGGGTGCCCTAGCCTAAGCCCAGGGGTGCCTTTGCCTAAGCCTACGGGTGCCCTAGCCTAAGCCTAGTTGTGCCTTTGCCTAAGCCTAGGGGTGCCCTAACCTAAGCCTCGGGGTGCCCTATCCTTAGGCTAGGGGATCCCTAGCCTTAGCCTAAGCCTAGGGATACCCTAGCTTAAGCCTAGGGGTGCCCTAGCCTTAGGCTAGGGGAGCCCTAGCCTTAGAATAAGCCTAGGGGTGCCCTAGCCTAAGCCTAGTGGTGCCCTAGACTAAGCTTAGAAGTTCCCTATCCTAAGCCTAGGGGTTCCCTAGCCAAAGCCTAGGGGTGCCCTAGCCTAAGCCTAGGGGTGCCCTAGCCTAAGCCTAGGGGTGCACTAGCCTTAGGCTAGGGGATCCCTAGCCTTAGCCTAAGCCTAGGGGTGCCCTAGCCTAAGCCTAGTGGTGCCCTAGCCTAATCCTAGGGGTGCCCTAGCCTAAGTCTAGGGGTGCCCTAGCCTGAGTCTAAGGGTGCTAGGCCTGTGCCTACGGGTGCCCTAGCCTGAGGCTAGGGGAGCCCTAACATTAGTCTAGCCTAGGATTGCCCTAGCCTAAGCCTAGGGGTGCCATAGCCTGTGTCTAGGGGTGCACTAGCCTGAGGCAAGGGGAGCCGCAGCCTTAGCCTAAGTCTAGGGGAGACCTAGCCTAAGCCTAGAGGTGCCTTAGCCAAAGCCTAGGGGTGACCTAGCCTTAGCCTAAGCCTAGGGTTGCCCTAGCCTAAGCCTATGAGTGCCCTAGCCTAAGCCTAGGGGTGCCCTAGCCTAAGCCTAGGGGTGCCCTAGCCTTAGGCTAGGAGAGCCCTGGCCTTAGCATAAGCCTAGGGGTGCCCTAGCCAAAGCCTAGGGGTGCCCTAGCCTAACCCTAGAGGTGCCCTAGTCTTAGGCTAGGGGAGCCCTAACCTTAGCGTAAGCCTTGGGGTGCCCTAGCCTAAGCCTAGTGCTGCCTTAGCCTAAGCCTAGGGGTGACCTAGCCTTAGCCTAAGCCTAGGGGTGCCCTAGCCTAAGCCTAGGAGTGCCCTAGCCTAAGCCTAGGGGTGCCCTAGCCTAAGCCCAGGGGTGCCTTTGCCTAAGCCTACAGGTGCCCTAGCCTAAGCCTAGGGGTTCCTTTGCCTAAGCCTAGGGGTGCCCTAACCTAAGCCTAGGGGTGCTCTAGCCTTAGGCTAGGGAAGCCTAGCCTTAGCCTAAGCCTAGGCATGCCCTAGCCTAAGCCTAGGGGTGCCCTAGCCTAATCCAAGGGGTGCCCTAGCCTAAGTCTAGGGATGCCCTAGCCTGAGTCTAAGGGTGCCCTAGCCTGAGCCTACGCGTGCCCTAGCCTGAAGCTAGGGGAGCCCTAACGTTAGTCTAGCCTAGGATTGCCCTAGCCTAAGCCTAGGGGTGCCATAGCCTGAGTCTAGTGGTGCACTAACCTGAGGCAAGGGGAGCCGCAGCCTTAGCCTAAGCCTAGGGAGCCCTAGCCTAAGACTAGGGGTGCCCTAGCCTAAGCCTTGGGGTGCCCTAGCCTTAGGCTAGGGGAGCCCTAGCCTGAGCCTAGGGGTGCCCTAGCCTGAGGATAGGGGAGCCCTAGACTTAGCCTAAGTCTAGGATTGTCCTAGCCTAAGCTAACGGGTGCCCTAGCCTGAGTCTAGGGGTGCCCTTGCCTGAGGCTAGGGGAGCCATTGCCTTAGCCTAAGTGTAGGGGTGCCCTAGCCTAAGACTAGGGGTGCCCTAGCCTAAGCCTAGGGGTGCCCTAACCTTAGTTTAGGGGTTCCCTAGCCTAAGCCTAGGGGTGCACTAGGCTAAGCCTAGGTTTGCCCTAGCCTTAGCCTAAGCCTAGGGGTGCCCTAGCCTAAGCCTAGGGATGTCCTACCTTAAGCCTAGGGGTGCCCTAGCCTAAGCCTAGGGGTGCTCTAGCCTTAGGCTAGGGGAGCCCTAGCCTTCGCCTAAGCCTAGGGGTGCCCTAGCGTAAGCCTAGGGGTGCCCTAGCCTAAGCCTAGGGGTGCCCTAGCCTAAGCTTAGGGGTGCCGTAGCCTGAGTCTTGGGGTGCACTATGAGGCTAGGGGAGCCGTAGCCTTAGCCTAACCCTAGGGGAGCCCTAGCTTAAGCCTAGGGGTGCCCTAGCCTAAGCCTAGGGGTGCCCTAGCCTAAGCCTAGAGGTGCCCTAGCCTTAGGCTAGGGGAGCCCAACCTGAGCCTAGGGGTGCCCTAGCCTGAGGATAGTGGAGCCCTAGACTTAGCCTAAGCCTAGGATTGTCCTAGCCTAAGCTAACGGGTGCCCTAGCCTGAGTCTAAGGGTGCCCTTGCCTGAGGCTAGGGGAGCCGTTGCCTTAGCCTAAGTGTAGGGGTGCCCTAGCCTAAGCCTAGGGGTGCCCTAGCCTAAGCCTAGGGGTGCCCTAGCCTTAGTGTAGGGGTTCCCTAGCCTAAGCCTAGGGGTGCCCTAGCCTAAGCCTAGGTTAGCCCTAGCCTTAGCCTAAGCCTAGGGGTGCCCTAGCCTAAGCCTAGGGATGACCTACCCTTAGCCTAGGGGTGCCCTAGCCTAAGCCTAGGGGTGCTCTAGACTTAGGCTAGGGGATCCCTAGCCTTAGCCTAAGCCTACGGGTGCCCTAGCCTAAGCCTAGGGGTGCCCTAGACTAAGCCTAGGGGTGCCCTAGCCTAAGCCTAGGGGTGCCCTAGCCTTAGGCTAGGGGAGCCCTAGCCTTAGCCTAAGCCTAGGGGTGCCCTAGCCTAAGCCTAGGGGTGCCCTAGCCTAAGCTTCTAAGTTCCCTATCCTAAACCTAGGGGTTCCCTAGCCAAAGCCTAGGGTTGCCCTAGCCTAAGCCTAGGGGTGCCCTAGCCTAAGCCTAGGGGTGCACTAGCCTTAGGCTAGGGGATCCCTAGCCTTAGAATAAGCCTAGGTGTGCCCTAGCCTAAGCCTTGGTGTGCCCTAGCCTAAGCCTAGGGATGCCCTAGCCTAAGCCTTGGGGTTCCCTAGCCTAAGCCTAGGGGTGCCTTTGCCTAAGCCTAGGGGTGCCCTAGCCTAAGAGTAGGGGTGCCTTTCCCTAAGCCTAGGTGTACCCTAGCCTAAGCCTATGGGTGCTCTAGCCTTAGGCTAGGGGAGCCTAGCCTTAGCCTAAGCCTAGGCGTGCCCTAGCCTAAGCCTAGGGGTGCCCTAGCCTAATCCTAGGGGTGCCCTAGCCTAAGTCTAGGGGTGCCCTAGCCTGAGTCTAAGGGTGCCCTAGCCTGAGCCTACGGGTGCCCTAGCCTGAGACTAGGGGAGCCCGAACGTTAGTCTAGCCTAGGATTGCCTTAGCCTAAGCCTAGGGGTGCCATAGCCCGAGTCTAGGGGTGCACTAGCCTGAGGCAAGGGGAGCCGCAGACTTAGCCTAAGCCGAGGGGAGACCTAGCCTAAGCCTAGGGGAGCCCTAGCCTGAGCCTAGGGGTGCCCTAGCCTGAGGATAGGGGAGCCCTAGACTTAGCCTAAGCCTAGGATTGTCCTAGCCTAAGCTAACGGGTGGCCTAGTCTGAGTCTAGGGGTGCCCTTGTCTGAGGCTAGGGGAGCCGTTGCCTTAGCGTAAGTGTAGGGGTGCCCTAGCCTAAGCCTAGGGGTGCCCTAACCTAAGCCTAGGGGTGCCCTAGCCTTAGTCTAGGGGTTCCCTAGCCTAAGCCTAGGGGTGCCCTAGCCTAAGCCTAGGTTAGCCCTAGCCTTAGCCTAAGCCTAGGAGTGCTCTAGCCTTAGGCTAGGGGAGCCCTAGCCTAAGCCTAAGGGTGCCCTAGCCTAAGCCTAGGGGTGCCCTAACCTAAGCTTAGGGGTGCCATAGCCTGAATCTAGGGGTGTACTAGCCTGAGGCAAGGGGAGCCGCAGCCTTAGCCTAAGCCTAGGGGACCCCTAGCCTAAGACTAGGGGTACCCTAGCCTAAGCCTTGGGGT
>NW_027458562.1:0-62711 GCF_050624435.1 Tenrec ecaudatus | reverse complement strand
AGGCGAGCCCTAGCCTTAGCCTAAGCCTCGGGCTGCCCTAGCCTAAGAATAGGGGTGCCCAAGCCTAAGCCTAGGGGTGCCCTAGCCTAAGCCTAGGTCTGTCCTAGCCTAAGCCTAGGGGTGCCCTAGCCTTAGGCTAGGCGAGCCCTAGCCTTTGCCTAAGCCTAGGGCTGCCCTAGCCTTTGCCTAAGCCTAGGGCTGCCCTAGCCTAAGCCTAGGGCTGCCCTAGCCTAAGCCAAGGGGTGCCCTAGCCTAAGCCTAGGGGTGCCCTAGCCTAAGCCTTGGGGTGCCCTAGCCTAAGACTATGGGTGCCCAAGCCTAAGCCTAGGGGTGCCAAGCCTAAGCCTAGGGGTGCCCTAGCTTAAGCCTAGGTCTGTCCTAGCCTAAGCCTAGGGGTGCCCAAGCCTTAGGCTAGGCGAGCCCTAGCTTTAGCCTAAGCCTAGGGGTGCCCTAGCCTAAGCCTATGGGTGCGCTAGCCTAAGCCTAGGAGTGCCCTAGCCTTAGGCTAGGGGTTCCCTAGCCTAAGCCTAGTGGTGCCCTAGTCTAAGCCTAGGGGTGCCCTAGCCTTAGGCTAGGTGAGCCCTAGCCTTAGCCTAAGCCTAGTGTTGCCTTAGCCTAAGCCTAGGGGTGCCCTGGCCTAAGCCTAGGTGTACCCTAGCCTAAGCCTAGGGCTGCCTTAGCCTAAGCCTAGGGGTGCCCTAGCCTAAGCCTAGGGGTGCCCTAGCCTTAGGCTAGGCGAGCCCTAGCCTTAGCCTAAGCCTAGGGCTGCCCTAGCCTAAGCCTAGGTGTGCCCAAGCCTAAGCCTAGGGGTGCCAAGCCTAAGCCTAGGGGTGCCCTAGTCTAAGTCTAGGGGTGCCCTAGCCTAAGCCTAGGGGTGCCCTAGCCTTAGGCTAGGGAATCCCTAGCCTTAGCCTAAGCCTAGGGGTGCGCTAGCCTAAGCCTAGGGGTGCCCTAGCCTAAGCCTAGGGGTGCCCGACCCTAAGACTAGGGGTGCCCAACCCTTAGGCTAGGGGAGCCCTAGCCTTAGCCTAAGCCTATGGCTGCCCTAGCCTAAGCCTAGGAGTGCCAAGCTTAAGCCTAGGGGTGCCCTAGCCTAAGCCTAGGTCTGTCCTAGCCTATGCCTAGAGTTGCCCTAGCCTTAGGCTAGGGGAGCACTAGCCTTAGCCTAATCCTAGGGTGCCCGAGCCTAAGCCTAGGGGTGCCGTAGCCTAAGCCTAGGGGTGCCCTAGCCTGAGCCTAGGGGTGCCGTAGCCTTAGGCAAGGGGAGCCCTAGCCTTAGTCTAGCCTAGGATTGCCCTAGCCTAAGCCTAGGGGTGCCATAGGCTGAGCCTAGGGGTGCCCTACCCTGAGCCTACGGGTGCCCTAGCCTGAGGATAGGGGAGCCCTAGCGTTAGTCTAGCCTAGGATTGCCCTAGCCTAAGAATGGGGGTGTCATAGCCTGAGTCTAGGGGTGCACTATCCTGAGGCTAGGGGAGCCATAGCCTTATCCTAAGCCTAGGGGAGCCCAGCTAAAGCCTAGGGGTTCCCTAGCTTAAGCCTAGGGGTGCCCTAGCCTAAACCTAGGGGTGCCCTAGCCTTAGGCTACGGGAGCCCTAGCCTTTTCCTAAGCCTAGGGGTTCCCCAGCGTAAGCCAAGGGGTGCCATAGCCTTAGGCTAGGGGAGGCCTAGCCTTAGCCTAATCCTAGGGGTGCCCGAGCCTAAGCCTAGGGGTGCCCTAGCCTTAGGCTAGGGTAGCCCTAGCCTTAGAATAAGCCTACGGGTGCCCTAGCCTAAGCCTAGGGGTGCCCTAGCCTAAGCCTAGGGGTGCCCTAGCCTTAGGCTAGGGGAGCCCTAGCCTTAGCCTAAGCCTACGGGTGCTCTAGCCTTAGCCTAAGCCTAGGAGTGCCCTAGCCTAAGCCTAGGGGTGCCCTAGCCTAAGCCTAGGGGTGCCCTTGCCTTAGGCTAGGGGAGCCCTAGCCATAGCCTAAGCCCAGGGGTGCCCTAGCCTAAACCTAGGGGTGCCCTAGCCTTAGGCTAGGGGTTCACTAGCCTAATCCTAGGGGTGCCCTAGTCTAAGCCTAGGGGTGCCCTAGCCTTAGGCTAGGTGAGCCCTAGCCTTAGCCTAAGCCTAGGGGTGCCCTAGCCTAAGTCTAGGGGTGCCCTAGCCTAAGCCTAGGGGTACCCTAGCCTAAGCCTAGGGCTGCCCTAGCCTAAGCCTAGGGGTGCCCTAACCTAAGTTTAGGGGTGCCTTAGCCTTAGGCTAGGCGAGCCCTAGCCTTAGCCTAAGCCTAGGGCTGCCCTAGCCTAAGAATAGGGGTGCACAAGCCTAAGCCTAGGGGTGCCCTAGCCTAAGCCTAGGTCTGTCCTAGCCTAAACCTAGGGGTGCCCTAGCCTTAGGCTAGGCGAGCACTAGCCTTTGCCTAAGCCTAGGGCTGCCCTAGCCTAAGCCTTGGGGTGCCCAAGCCTAAGCATAGGGGTGCCATAGCCTAAGCCTAGGGCTGCCCTAGCCTAAGCCTAGGGGTGCCCTAGCCTTAGGCTAGTCGAGCCCTAGCCTTAGCCTAAGCCTAGGGGTGCCCTAGCCTAAGCCTAGGGGTGCCCTAGCCTAAGCCTAGGGGTGCCCTAGCCTAAGACTATGGGTGCCCAAGCCTAAGCCTAGGGGTGCCAAGCCTAAGCCTAGGGGTGCCCTAGCTTAAGCCTAGGTCTGTCCTAGCCTAAGCCTAGGGGTGCCCAAGCCTTAGGGTAGGCGAGCCCTAGGCTTAGCCTAAGCCTAGGGGTGCCCTAGCCTAAGCCTAGGGGTGCGTTAGCCTAAGCCTAGGAGTGCCCTAGCCTTAGGCTAGTGGCTCCCTAGCCTAAGCCTAGTGGTGCCTTAGTCTAAGCCTAGGGGTGCCCTAGCCTTAGGGTAGGTGAGCCCTTGCGTTAGCCTAAGCCTAGTGGTGCCTTAGCCTAAGCCTAGGGGTGCCCTAGCCTAAGCCTAGGTGTACCCTAGCCTAAGCCTAGGGCTGCCTTAGCCTAAGCCTAGGGGTGGGCTAGCCTAAGCCTAGGGGTGCCCTAGCCTTAGGCTAGGCGAGCCCTAGCCTTAGCCTAAGCCTAGGGCTGCACTAGCCTAAGCCTAGGGGTGCCATAGTGAGTCTAGGGGTGCCCTAGCCTGAGGCTAGGGGAGCCGTAGCCTTAACCTAAGCCTAGGGGTGCCCTAGCCTAAGCCTAGGGGTGCCCTAGACTAATCCTAGCGGTGCCCTAGCCTAAGCCTAGGGGTGCCCTAGCCTAAGCCTAGGGGTGCCCTAGCCTAAGCCTAGGGGTGCCCTAGCCTTAGGCTAGGGGAGCCCTAGACTTAGCCTAAGCCTAGGGGTGTCCTAGCCTTTGTCGAGGGGAGACCTAGACTTAGCCTAAGCCTATGGGTGCCCTAGCCTAAGCCTAGGGGTGCCCTAGAGTGAGCCTAGGGGTGCCCTAGCCTTAGGCTAGGGGAGCCCTAACCTTAGCCTAAGCCTAGTGGTGCCCTAGTCGAAGCCTCGGGGTGCCCTAGCCTAAGCCTAGGGTTACCCTAGCCTAAGCCTAGGGGTGCCCCAGCCTAAGCCTAGGGGTGCCCTAGCCTAAGCCTAGGGGTGCCCTAGCCTTAGGCTAGGGGAGCCCTAGCCTAAGCTAAAGCTTAGGGGTGCCCTAGCAATAGCCCAAGGGTGCCTTAGCCTAACCATAGGGGTGCACTAGCCTAAGCTTAGGGGTGCCCTAGCCTAAGCCTAGGGGTACACTAGCCTGAGCCTAGGGCTGCCCTAGCCTAAGCTTCCGGGTGCCCTAACCTAAGCCTAGGGGTGCCCCAGCCTTAGGCTAGGCGAGCCCTAGCCTTAGCCTAAGCCTAGGGCTGCCCTAGCCTAAGCCTAGGGGTGCCCAAGCCTTAGGCTAGGCGAGTCCTAGCCTTAGCCTAAGCCTAGGGGTGCCCTGGCCTAAGCCTATGGGTGCGCTAGCCTAAGCCTAGGGGTGCCCTAGCCTTAGGCTAGGGGTTCCCTAGCCTAAGCCTACGGGTGCCCTAGTCTAAGCCTAGGGGTGCCCTAGCCTTAGGCTAGGTGAGCCCTAGCCTTAGCCTAAGCCTAGGGGTGCCTTAGCCAAAGCCTAGGGGTGCCCAAGCCTAAGCCTAGGGCTGCCCTAGACTAAGCCTAGGGGTGCCCAAGCCTAAGCCTAGGGGTGCCAAGCCTAAGCCTAGGGGTGCCCTAGCCTAAGCCTAGGGGTGCCCTAGCCTAAGCCTAGGGGTCCCCTACCCTTAGGCTAGGGGATCCCTAGCCTTAGCCTAAGCCTAGGGGTGCCCTAGCCTAAGCCTATGGGTGCCCTAGCCTAAGCCTACGGGTGCCCTATCCTAAGACTAGGGGTGCCCAGGCCTTAGGCTAGGGGAGCCCTAGCCTTAGCCTAAGCCTATGGCTGCACTAGCCTAAGCCTAGGGGTGCCAAAACTAAGCCTAGGGGTGCCCTAGCCTAAGCCTAGGGGTGCCCTAGCCTAAGCCTAGGGGTACCCTAGCCTGAGCCTACGGGTGCCCTAGCTTGAGGATAGGGAGCCCTAGCGTTAGTCTAACCAAGGATTGTCCTAGCCTAAGCCTAGAGGTGCCATAGCCTGAGTCTAGGGGTGCCGTAGCCTGAGGCTACAGGCGCCGTAGCCTTAGCCTAAGACTAGGGGTGCCCTAGCCTAAGCCTAGGGGTGCCCTAGCCAAAGCCTAGGGGTGCCCTAGCCTAAGCCTAAGGGTGCCCTAGCCTAAGCTTTGGGGTACCCTAGCCTAAGCCTAGGGGTGCCCTAGCCTAAGCCTAGGGGTGCCCTAGCCTTAGGCTAGGGGAGCCCTAGCCTTAGCCTAAGCATAGGGGTGCCCAAGCCTTAGCCTAAGCCTAGGGGTGCCCTAGCTAAAGCCTAGTGGTGACCTAGCCTTAGGCTAGGGAAGCCCTAGCCTTAGCCTAAGCCTCGGGGTGCCCTAGCCTAAGCCTAGGTGTGCCCTAGCCTAAGCCTAGGGGTGCCCTAGCCTTAGGCTAGGGGTTCACTAGCCTAAGCCTAGCGGTGCCCTAGCATAAACCTAGGAGTGCCCTAGCCTTAGGCTATGGGAGCCCTAGCCTTAGCCTAAGCCACGGGTGCCCTAGCCTACGCCTAGGGGTGCCCTAGCCTAAGCCTAGGTCTGCCGTATCCTAAGCCTAGGGGTGCCCTAGCCTTAAGCTACGCGAGCCCTAGCCTTAGCCTAAGCCTTTGGCTGCCCTAGCCTAAGCCTAGGGGTGCCCTAGCCTAAGCCTAGGGGTGCCCTAGCCTAAGCCTAGGGGTGCCCTAGACTAAGCCTAGGGGTGCCCTAGCCTAAGCCTAGGTCTGTCCTAGCCTAAGCCTAGGGGTGCCCTAGCCTTAGGCTAGGCGAGACCTAGCTTTAGCCTAAGCCTAGGGCTACCCTAGCCTATACCTAGGGGTGCCCAAGCCTAAGCCTAGGTCTGTCCTAGCCTAAGCCTTGGGGTGCCCTAGCCTTAGGCTAGGCGAGCCCTAGCCTTAGCCTAAGCCTAGGGGTGCCCTAGCCTATGCCTAGGGGTGCCCTAGCCTTAGGCTAGGGGTTCCCTAGCTTAAGCCTAGGGGTGCCCTAGCCTAAGCCTAGGAGTGCCCTAGCCTTAGGCTAGGGGTTCCCTAGCCTAAGCCTAGGGTTGCCCTAGTCTAAGCCTAGGGGTGACCTAGCCTTAGACTAGGTGAGCCCTAGCCTTAGCCTAAGCCTAGGGGTACCCTAACCTAAGCCTAGGGGTGCCCTAGCCTATGCCTATGGGTGCTCTAGCCTAAGCCTAGGGCTGCCCTAGCCTAAGCCTAGGGGTGCCCAAGTCTAAGCCTAGGGGTGCCCTCGCCTTAGCCTAGGCGAGCCCTGGCCTTAGCCTAAGCCTACGGCTGCCCTAGCCAAAGCCTAGGGGTGCCCAAGCCTAAGCCTAGGGGTGCTAAGCCTAAGCTTAGGGTGCCCTGGCCTACGCTTAGGGGTGCCCTAGCCTAAGGCTAGGGGTGCCCTAGGCTTAGGCTAGGGGATCACTAGCCTTAGCCTAAGCCTAGGGGTGCCCTAGCCTAAGCCTAGGGGTGCCCTAGCCTAAGCCTATGGGTGCCCTAGCCTAAGCCTAGGGCTACCCTAGCCTAAGCCTAGGGGTGCTCTAGCCTAAGACTAGGTTTGCCCTAGCCTTAGGCTAGGCGAGCCCTAGCCTTAGCCTAAGCCTAGGGCTGCCCTGGCCGAAGCCTAGGTGTGCCCAAGCCTAAGTCTAGGGGTGCCAAGCCTAAGCCTAGGGGTGCCCTAGCCTAAGCTTAGGTCTGTCCTAGCCTAAGCCTAGGGGTGCCCTAGCCTTAGACTAGGCGAGCCCTAGCCTTAGCATAAGCCTAGGGGTGCCCTAGCCTAAGCCTAGGGGTGCCCTAGCCTAAGACTGGGGGTGCCCTAGTCTAAGCCTAGGGCTGCCATAGCCTTCGGCTAGGCAAGCCCTAGCCTTAGCCGAAGCGTAGGGCTGCCCTAGCCTAAGCCTAGGGGTGCCCAAGGCTAAGCCTAGGGGTGCCAAGCCTAAGCAGAGGGGTGCCCTAGCCTAAGCCTAGGGGTGCCCTAGCCTAAGCCTAGGGGTGCCCTTTCCTTAGGCTAGGTGAGTTCTAGCCTTAGCCTAAGCCTAGGGGTGCCCTAGCCTAAGCCTATGGGTACCCTAGTCTAAGCCTAGGTGTGCCCTAGCCTTAGGCTAGGCGAGCCCTAGCCTTAGACTAAGCCTAGTGCTGCCCTAGCCTAAGCCTAGGGGTGCCCAAGCCTAATCCTAGGGGTGCCAAGCCTTAGCCTAGGGGTGCCCTAGCCCAAGCCTAGGTCTGCCCTAGCCTAAGCCTAGGGGTGCCCTAGCCTTAGGATAGGCGAGCCCTAGCCTTAGCCTAAGTCTAGGGGTGCACTAGTCTAAGCCAAGGGGTGCCCTAGCCTAAGCCTAGGGGTGCCCTAGCCTTAGGTTAGGAGTTCTCTAGCCTAAGCCTAGGGGTGCCCTAGTCTAAGCCTAGGGGTGGCCTAGCCTTAGGCTAGGTGAGCCCTTGCCTTAGCCTAAGCCTAGGGGTGCCCTATCCTAAGCCTAGGTGTGCCCTAGCTTAAGCCTATGGGTGCTCTAGCCTAAGCCTAGGGCTGCCCTAACCTAAGCCTAGGGGTGCCCTAGCCTAAGCCTAAGGGTGCCCTAGCCTTAGGCTAGGCGAGCCCTATCCTTAGCCTAAGCCTAGGGCTGCCCTACCCTAAGCCTAGGGGTGCCCAAGCTTAAGCCTAGGGGTGCCAAGCCTAAGCCTAGGGGTGCCCTAGCCTAAGCCTAGGGGTGCCCTTGCCTACGCCTAGGGCTGCCCTAGCCTTAGGCTAGGGCATCACTAGCCTTAGCCTAAGCCTAGGGTGCCCTACCTAAGCCAAGGGGTCCCCTAGCCTAAACCTAGGGGTGCTCTAGCCTAAGCCTAAGTGTGCCCTAGCCTTAGGCTAGGCGAGCCCTAGCCTTAGCCTAAGCCTTGGGCTGCCCTAGCCTAAGCCTAGGGGTACCCAAGCCTAAGTCTAGGGGTGCCAAGCCTAAACCTAGGGGTGCCCTAGCCTAAGCCTAGGTCTGTCCTAGCCTAAGCCTAGGGGTGTCCTAACCTTAGGCTAGGCGAGCTCTAGCCTTAGCCTAAGCCTAGGGGTGCCCTAGCCTAAGCCTATGGGTGCCCTAGCCTCAGCCTAGGGCTACTCTAGCCTAAGCCTAGGGGTGCTCTAGCCTAAGCCTAGGTGTGCCCTAGCCTTAGGCTAGGCGAGACCTAGCCTTAGCCTAAGCCTTGGGCTGCCCTAGTCTAAGCCTAGGGGTGCCAAGCCTAAGCCTAGGGGTGCCCTAGCCTAAGCCTAGGGGTGCCCTAGCCTAAACCTAGGGATGCCCAAGCCTAAGCCTAGGGGTGCCAAGCCTTAGCCTAGGGGTGCCCTAGCCCAAGCCTAGGTCTGTCCTAGCCTAAGTCTAGGGGTGCCCTTGCCTTAGGATAGGCCAGCCCTAGCCTTAGCCTAAGCCAAAGGGTGCACTAGCCTAAGCCAAGGGGTGCCCTAGCCGAAGCCTAGGGGTGCCCTAGCCTTAGGCTAGGGGTTGTCTAGCCTAAGCCTAGGGGTGCCCTAGTCTTAGCCTAGGGGTGCCCTAGCCTTAGGCTAGGTGAGCCCTAGCCTTAGCCTAAGCCTAGGGGTGCCCTAGCCTAAGCCTAGGGGTGCCCTAGCCTAAGCCTAGGGGTGCCCTAGCCTAAGCCTAGGGGTGCCCTAGCCTAAGTCTAGGGGTGCCCTAGCCTAAGCCTAGGGGTGCCCTAGCCTAAGCCTAGGGGTGCCCTAGTCTAAGCCTAGGGGTGCCCTAGCCTTAGGCTAGGTGAGCCCTAGCCTTAGGCTAGGTGAGCCCTAACCTTAGCGTAAGCCTAGGGGTGCCCTAGCCTAAGCCTAGGGGTGCCCTAGCCTAAGCCAAGGGGTGCCCTAGCCTAAGCCTTGGGCTTCCCTAGCGTAAGCCTAGGGGTGCCCTAGCCTAAGCCTAGGGGTGCCCTTGCCTTAGGCTAGGCGAGCCCTAGCCTTAGCCTAAGCCTAGGGCTGCCCTAGCCTAAGCCTATGGGTGCCCAAGCCTAAGCCTAGGGGTGCCAAGCCTAAGCCTAGGGGTGCCCTAGCCTAAGCATAGGGGTGACCTAGCCTAAGCCTAGGGCTGCCCTAGCCTAAGCCTTGGGCTGCCCTAGCCTAAGCCTAGGCGTGCCTTAGCCGAAGCCTTGGGCTGCCCTAGCCTAAGCCTAGGGGTGCCCTAGCCTAAGCCTAGGGGTGCCCTAGCCTAAGCCTAGGGATGCCCTAGCCTAAGCCTTGGGCTGCCCTAGCCTAAGCCTAGGGGTGCCCTAGCCTAAGCCTAGGGGTGCCTTTGCCTTAGGCTAGGCGAGCCCTAGCCTTAGCCTAAGCCTAGGGCTGCCCTAGCCTAAGCCTAGGGGTGCCCAAGCCTAAGCCTAGGGGTGCCAAGCTTAAGCCTAGGGCTGCCCTTGCCTAAGCCTAGGGATGCCCAAGCCTAAGTCTAGGGGTGCCCTAGCCTAAGCTTAGGGGTGCCCTAGCCTAAGCCTAGGGGTGCCCAGGCCTAAGCCTAGGGGTGCCCTAGCCTAAGTCTAGGGCTGCCCTAGCCTAATCCTAGGGGTGTCCTAACCTTAGGCTAGGCGAGCTCTAGCCTTAGCCTAAGCCTAGGGGTGCCCTAGCCTAAGCCTATGGGTGCCCTAGCCTCAGCCTAGGGCTACTCTAGCCTAAGCCTAGGGGTGCTCTAGCCTAAGCCTAGGTGTGCCCTAGCCTTAGGCTAGGCGTGACCTAGCCTTAGCCTAAGCCTTGGGCTGCCCTAGTCTAAGCCTAGGGGTGCCAAGCCTAAGCCTAGGGGTGCCCTAGCCTAAGCCTAGGGGTGCCCTAGCCTAAACCTAGGGATGCCCAAGCCTAAGCCTAGGGGTGCCAAGCCTTAGCCTAGGGGTGCCCTAGTCCAAGCCTAGGTCTGTCCTAGCCTAAGTCTAGGGGTGCCCTTGCCTTAGGATAGGCGAGCCCTAGCCTTAGCCTAAGCCAAGGGGTGCACTAGCCTAAGCCAAGGGGTGCCCTAGCCAAAGCCTACGGGTGCCCTAGCCTTAGGCTAGGGGTTCTCTAGCCTAAGCCTAGGGGTGCCCTAGTCTAAGCCTAGGGGTGCCCTAGCCTTAGGCTAGGTGAGCCCTAGCCTTAGCCTAAGCCTAGGGGTGCCCTAGCCTAAGCCTAGGGGTGCCCTAGCCTAAGCCTAGGGGTGCCCTATCCTAAGCCTAGGGGTGCCCTAGCCTAAGTCTAGGGGTGCCCTAGCCTAAGCCTAAGGGTGCCCTAGCCTAAGCCTAGTGGTGCCCTAGTCTATGCCTAGGGGTGCCCTAGCCTTAGGCTAGGTGAGCCCTAGCCTTAGGCTAGGTGAGCCCTAACCTTAGCGTAAGCCTAGGGGTGCCCTAGCCTAAGCCTAGGGGTGCCCTAGCCTAAGCCAAGGGGTGCCCTAGCCTAAGCCTTGGGCTGCCCTAGCGTAAGCCTAGGGGTGCCTTAGCCTAAGTCTAGGGGTGCCCTTGCCTTAGGCTAGGCGAGCCCTAGCCTTAGCCTAAGCCTAGGGCTGCCCTAGCCTAAGCCTATGGGTGCCCAAGCCTAAGCCTAGGGGTGCCAAGCCTAAGCCTAGGGGTGCCTAGCCTAAGCATAGGGGTGACCTAGCCTAAGCCTAGGGCTGCCCTAGCCTAAGCCTTGGGCTGCCCTAGCCTAAGCCTAGGGGTGCCCTAGCCGAAGCCTTGGCCTGCCCTAGCCTAATCCTAGGGGTGCCCTAGCCTAAGCCTAGGGGTGCCCTAGCCTAAGCCTAGGGATGCCCTAGCCTAAGCCTTGGGCTGCCCTAGCCTAAGCATAGGGGTGCCCTAGCCTAAGCCTAGGGGTGCCTTTGCCTTAGGCTAGGCGAGCCCTAGCCTTAGCCTAAGCCTAGGGCTGCCCTAGCCTAAGCCTAGGGGTGCCCAAGCCTAAGCCTAGGGGTGCCAAGCTTAAGCCTAGGGCTGCCCTTGCATAAGCCTAGGGATGCCCAAGCCTAAGCCTAGGGGTGCCCTAGCCTAAGCTTTGGGGTGCCCTAGCCTAAGCCTAGGGGTGCCCAGGCCTAAGCCTAGGGGTGCCCTAGCCTAAGTCTAAGGCTGCCCTAGCCTAAGCCTAGGGGTGCCCAAGCCTAAGCCTACGGGTGCCAAGCTTAAGCCTAGGGGTGCCCTAGCCTAAGCCTAGGTCTGTCCTAGCCTAAGCCTAGGGGTGCCCTAGCCTTAGGCTAGGCGAGCCCTAGCCTTAGCCTAAGCCTAGGGGTTCCCTAACCTAAGCCTAGGGGTGCCCTAGTCTAAGCCTAGGGGTGCCCTAGTCTAAGCCTAGGGGTGGGGTAGCCTTACGCTAGGTGAGCCCTAGGTTTAGCCTCAGCCTAGGGATGCCCTAGCCTAAGCCTTGGGCTGCCCTAGCCTAAGCCTAGGGGTGCCCTAGCCTAAGCCTAGGGGTGCCTTTGCCTTAGGCTAGGCGAGCCCTAGCCTTAGCCTAAGCCTAGGGCTGCCCTAGCCTAAGCCTAGGGGTGCCCAAGCCTAAGCCTAGGGGTGCCAAGCTTAAGCCTAGGGCTGCCCTTGCCTAAGCCTAGGGATGCCCAAGCCTAAGCCTAGGGGTGCCCTAGCCTAAGCTTAGGGGTGCCCTAGCCTAAGCCTAGGGGTGCCCAGGCCTAAGCCTAGGGGTGCCCTAGCCTAAGTCTAGGGCTGCCCTAGCCTAAGCCTAGTGGTGCCAAACCTAAGCCTACGGGTGCCAAGCCTAAGCCTAGGGGTGCCCTAGCCTAAGCCTAGGTCTGTACTAGCCTAAGCCTAGGGGTGCCCTAGCCTTAGGCTAGGCGAGCCCTAGCCTTAGCCTAAGCCTAGGGGTTCCCTAACCTAAGTCTAGGGGTGCCCTAGTCTAAGCCTAGGGGTGCCCTAGTCTAAGCCTAGGGGTGCCCTAGTCTAAGCCTAGGGGTGGGGTAGCCTTACGCTAGGTGAGCCCTAGCTTTAGCCTAAGCCTAGGGTTGCCCTAGGCTAAGCCTAGGGTTTCCCTAGCCTAAGACCAGGGGTGCCCTAGCCTAAGCCTAGGGGTGCCCTAGCCTTAGGCTAGGGGTTCCCTAGCGTAAGCCTAGGGGTGCCCTAGTCTAAGCCTAGGGGTGCCCTAGCCTTAGACTAGGTGAGCCCTAGCCTTAGCCTAAGCCTAGGGGTGCCCTATCCTAAGCCTAGGGGTGCCCTAGCCTAAGCCTATGGGTGCTCTAGCCTAAGCTTAGGGCTGCCCTAGCCTAAGCCTAGGGGTGCCTTAGCCTAAGCCTAGGGGTGCCCTAGCCTTAGGCTAGGCAAGCCCTAGCCTTAGCCTAAGTCAAGGGCTGCCCTAGCCTAAGCCTAGGTGTGCCCAAGCCTAAGTCTAGGGGTGCCAAGCCTAAGCCTAGGGGTGCCCTAGCCTAAGCCTAGGTCTGTCCTAGCCTAAGCCTAGGCTTGCCCTAGCCTTCGGCTAGGCGAGCCCTAGCCTTAGCCTAAGCCTAGGGATGCCCTAGCCTTAGGCTAGGCGAGCCCTAGCCTTAGCCTAAGCCTAGGGGTGCCCTAGCCTAAGCCTAGGGGTGCCCTAGCCTAAGACTAGGGGTTCCCTAGCCTTAGGCTAAAGGAGCCCTAGCCTTAGCCTAAGCCTACGGGTGCCGTAGCTTAAGCCTAAGGGTACCCCAGCCTAAGCCTAGGGTGCCCTAACCTAAGCCTAGGGGTGCCCTGGCCTAAACCTAGGGGTGCCATAGCCTAAGCCTAGGGCTGCCCTAGCCTGAGCCTAGTGGTAACCTAGCCTGAGCCTACGAGTGCCCTAGCCTGAGTCTAGGGGTGCCCTAGAGTGAGGCTAGGGGAGCCGTAGCCTTAGCCTAAGCCTAGGGGTGCCCTAGCCTAAGCCTAGGGGTGCCCTAGCCTAAGCCTAGGGGTGCCCTAGCCTAAGCCTAGTGGTGCCTTAGCCTAAGCCTAGGGGTGCCCTAGCCTAAGCCTAGGGGTGCCCTAGCCTAAGCCTAGGGGTGCCTTAGCGTAAGCCTAGGAGTCCCCTAGCCTTAGCCTAAGCCGAGGGCTGCCCTAGCCTAAGCATATGGGTGCCCTAGCCTGAGCCTACGGGTGCCCTAGCCTGAGGATAGGGGAGCCCTAGCGTTAGTCTAGCCTAGGATGCCCTAGCCTAAGAATGGGGGAGTCATAGCCTGAGTCTAGGGGTGCACTATCCTGAGGCTAGGGGAGCCATAGCCTTATCCTAAGCATAGGGGAGCCCTAGCTAAAGCATAGGGGTTCGGTAGCCTAAGCCTAGGGGTGCCCTAGCCTAAACCTAGGGGTGCCCTAGCCTTAGGCTACGGGAGCCCTAGCCTTTTCCTAAGCCTAGGGGTTCCCCAGCGTAAGCCAAGGGGTGCCCTAGCCTTAGGCTAGGGGAGGCCAAGCCTTAGCCTAATCCTAGGGGTGCCCGAGCCTAAGCCTAGGGGTGCCCTAGCCTTAGGCTAGGGTAGCCCTAGCCTTAGAATAAGCCTACGGGTGCCCTAGCCTAAGCCTAGGGGTGCCCTAGCCTAAGCCTAGGGGTGCCCTAGCCTTAGGCTAGGGGAACCCTAGCCTTAGCCTAAGCCTACGGGTGCCCTAGCCTCAGCCTAAGCCTAGGAGTGCCCTAGCCTAAGCCTAGGGGTGCCCTAGCCTAAGCCTAGGGGTGCCCTTGCCTTAGGCTAGGGGAGCCCTAGCCTTAGCCTAAGCCCAGGGGTGCCCTAGCCTAAACCTAGGGGTGCCCTAGCCTTAGGCTAGGGGTTCACTAGCCTAATCCTAGGGGTGCCCTAGTCTAAGCCTAGGGGTGCCCTAGCCTTAGGATAGGTGAGCCCTAGCCTTAGCCTAAGCCTAGGGGTGCCCTAGCCTAAGTCTAGGGGTGCCCTAGCCTAAGACTAGGGGTACCCTAGCCTAAGCCTAGGGCTGCCCTAGCCTAAGCCTAGGGCTGCCCTAGCCTAAGAATAGGGGTGCCCAAGCCTAAGCCTAGGGGTGCCTTAGCCTAAGCCTAGGTCTGTCCTACCCTAAGCCTAGGGGTGCCCTAGCCTTAGGCTAGGCGAGCCCTAGCCTTTGCCTAAGCCTAGGGCTGCCCTAGCCTAAGCCTAGGGGTGCACAAGCCTAAGCCTAGGGGTGCCATAGCCTAAGCCTAGGGATGCCCAAGCCTAAGCCTAGGGGTGCCCTAGCCTTAGGCTAGTCGAGCCCTAGCCTTAGCCTAAGCCTAGGGGTGCCCTAGCCTAAGCCTAGGGGTGCCCTAGCCTAAGCCTAGGGGTCCCCTAGCCTAAGACTATGGGTGCCCAAGCCTAAGCCTAGGGGTGCCAAGCCTAAACCTAGGGGAGCCCTAGCTTAAACCTAGATCTGTCCTAGCCTAAGCCTAGGGGTGCCCAAGCCTTAGGCTAGGCGAGCCCTAGCCGTAGCCTAAGCCTAGGGGTGCCCTAGCCTAAGCCTAGGGGTGCGCTAGCCTAAGCCTAGGGGTGCCCTAGCCTTAGGCTAGGGGTTCCCTAGCCTAAGCCTAGTGGTGCCCTAGTCTAAGCCTAGCGGTGCCCTAGCCTTAGGCTAGGTGAGCCCTAGCGTTAGCCTAAGCCTAGTGGTGCCTTAGCCTAAGCCTAGGGGTGCCCTAGCCTAAGCCTAGGTGTAACCTAGCCTAAGCCTAGGGCTGCCTTAGCCTAAGCCTAGGGGCGCCCTAGCCTAAGCCTAGGGGTGCCCTAGCCTTAGGCTAGGCGAACCCTAGCCTTAGCCTAAGCCTAGGGCTGCCCTAGCCTAAGCTTAGGTGTGCCCAAGCCTAAGTCTAGGGGTGCCAAGCCTAAGCCTAGGGGTGCTCTAGTCTAAGTCTAGGGGTGCCCTAGCCTAAGCCTAGGGGTGCCCTAGCCTTAGGCTAGGGAATCCCTAGCCTTAGCCTAAGCCTAGTGGTGCGCTAGCCTAAGCCTAGGGGTGCCCTAGCCTAAGCCTAGGGGTGCCCTATTCTAAACTAGGGGTGCCCAGGCCTTAGGCTAGGGGAGCCCTAGCCTTAGCCTAAGCCTATGGTTGCCCTAGCCTAAGCCTAGGAGTGCCAAGCTTAAGTCTAGGGGTGCCCTGCCTAAGCCTAGGTCTGTCCTAGCCTAAGCCTAGGGGTGCCCTAGCCTTAGGCTAGGGGAGCACTAGCCTTAGCCTAATCCTAGGGGTGCCCGAGCCTAAGCCTAGGGGTGCCCTAGCCTAAGCCTAGGGGTGCCCTAGCCTGAGCCTAGGGGTGCCGTAGCCTTAGGCGAGGGGAGCCCTAGCCTTAGTCTAGCCTAGGATTGCCCTAGCCTAAGCCTAGGGGTGCCATAGGCTGAGCCTAGGGGTGCCCTAGCCTGAGCCTACGGGTGCCCTAGCCTGAGGATAGGGGAGCCCTAGCGTTAGTCTAGCCTAGGATTGCCCTAGCCTAAGAATGGGGGAGTCATAGCCTGAGTCTAGGGGTGCACTATCCTGAGGCTAGGAGAGCCATAGCCTTATCCTAAGCCTAGGGGAGCCCTAGCTAAAGCCTAGGGTTCCCTAACCTAAGCCTAGGGGTGCCCTAGCCTAAACCTAGGGGTGCCCTAGCCTTAGGCTACGGGAGCCCTAGCCTTTTCCTAAGCCTAGGGGTTCCCCAGCGTAAGCCAAGGGGTGCCCTAGCCTTAGGCTAGGGGAGGCCTAGCCTTACCCTAATCCTAGGGGTGCCCGAGCCTAAGCCTAGGGGTGCCCTAGCCTTAGGCAAGGGTAGCCCTAGCCTTAGAATAAGCCTACGGGTGCCCTAGCCTAAGCCTACGGGTGCCCTAGCCTAAACCTAGGGGTGCCCTAGCCTTAGGCTAGGGGTTCACTAGCCTAATCCTAGGGGTGCCCTAGTCTAAGCCTAGGGGTGCCCTAGCCTTAGGCTAGGTGAGCCCTAGCCTTAGCCTAAGCCTAGGGGTGCCCTAGCCTAAGTCTAGGGGTGCCCTAGCCTAAGCCTAGGGGTACCCTAGCCTAAGCCTAGGGCTGCCCTAGCCTAAGCCTAGGGGTGCCCTAACCTAAGCCTAGGGGTGCCTTAGCCTTAGGCTAGGCGAGCCCTAGCCTTAGCCTAAGCCTAGGGCTGCCCTAGCCTAAGAATAGGGGTGCCAAAGCCTAAGCCTAGGGGTGCCCTAGCCTAAGCCTAGGTCTGTCCTAGCCTAAGCCTAGGGGTGCCCTAGCCTTAGGCTAGGCGAGCCCTAGCCTTTGCCTAAGCTTGGGCTGCCCTAGCCTAAGCCTAGGGGTGCCCAAGCCTAAGCCTAGGGGTGCCATAGCCTAAGCCTAGGGCTGCCCTAGCCTAAGCCTAGGGGTGCCCTAGCCTTAGGCTAGTCCAGCCCTAGCCTTAGCCTAAGCCTAGGGGTGCCCTAGCCTAAGCCTAGGGGTGTCCTAGCCTAAGCCTAGGGGTGCCCTAGCCTAAGACTATGGGTGCCCAAGCCTAAGCCTAGGGGTGCCAAGCCTAAGGCTAGGGGTGCCCTAGCTTAAGCCTAGGTCTGTCCTAGCCTAAGCCTAGGGGTGCCCAAGCCTTAGGCTAGGCGAGCCCTAGCCTTAGCCTAAGCCTAGGGGTGCCCTAGCCTAAGTCTAGGGGTGCCCTAGCCTAAGCCTAGGGGTACCCTAGCCTAAGCCTAGGGGTGCCCTAACCTAAGCCTAGGGGTGCCCTAACCTAAGCCTAGGGGTGCCTTAGCCATAGGCCAAGCGAGCCCTAGCCTTGGCCTATGCCTAGGGCTGCCCTAGCCTAAGAATAGGGGTGCCCAAGCCTAAGCCTAGGGGTGCCCTAGCCTAAGCCTAGGTCTGTCCTAGCCTAAGCCTAGGGGTGCCCTAACCTTAGGCTAGGCGAGCACTAGCCTTTGCCTAAGCCTAGGGCTGCCCTAGCCTAAGCCTAGGGGTGACCAAGCCTAAGCATAGGGGTGCCATAGCCTAAGCCTAGGGCTGCCCTAGCCTAAGCCTAGGGGTGCCCTAGCCTTAGGTTAGTCGAGCCCTAGCCTTAGCCTAAGCCTAGGGGTGCCCTAGCTTAAGCCTAGGGGTGCCCTAGCTTAAGCCTAGGGGTGCCCTAGCCTAAGACTATGGGTGCCCAAGCCTAAGCCTAGGGGTGCCAAGCCTAAGCCTAGGGGTGCCCTAGCTTAAGCCTAGGTCTGTCCTAGCCTAAGCCTAGGGGTGCCCAAGCCGTAGGCTAGGCGAGCCCTAGCCTTAGCCTAAGCCTAGGGGTGCCCTAGCCTAAGCCTAGGGGTGCGCTAGCCTAAGCCTAGGAGTGCCCTAGCCTTAGGCTAGGGGTTCCCTAGCCTAAGCCTAGTGGTGCCCTAGTCTAAGCCTAGGGGTGCCCTAGCCTTAGGCTAGGTGAGCCCTTGCGTTAGCCTAAGCTTAATGGTGCCTTAGCCTAAGCCTAGGGGTGCCCTAGCCTAAGCCTAGGTGTACCCTAGCCTAAGCCTAGGGCTGCCTTAGCCTAAGCTTAGGGGTGGCCTAGCCTAAGCCTAGGGGTGCCCTAGCCTAAGCCTAGGGGTGCCCTAGCCTAAGCCTAGGGGTGCCCTAGCCTAAACCTAGGGGTGCCCTAGTCTAAGCCTAGGGGTGCCCTAGCCTTAGGCTAGGTGAGCCCTAGCCTTAGGCTAGGTGAGCCCTAACCTTAGCGTAAGCCTAGGAGTGCCCTAGCCTAAGCCTAGGGGTGCCCTAGCCTAAGCCAAGGGGTGCCCTAGCCTAAGCCTTGGGCTGCCCTAGCGTAAGCCTAGGGGTGCCCTAGCCTAAGCCTAGGGGTGCCCTTGCCTTAGGCTAGGCGAGCTCTAGCCTTAGCCTAAGCGTAGGGCTGCCCTAGCCTAAGCCTATGGGTGCCCAAGCCTAAGCCTAGGGGTGCCAAGCCTATGCCTAGGGGTGCCCTAGCCTAAGCCTAGGGGTGACCTAGCCTAAGCCTAGGGCTGCCCTAGCCTAAGCCTTGAGCTGCCCTAGCGTAAGCCTAGAGGTGCCCTAGCCGAAGCCTTGGGCTGCCCTAGCCTAAGCCTAGGGGTGCCCTAGCTTAAGCCTAGGGGTGCCCTAGCCTAAGCCTAGGGATGCCCTAGCCTAAGCCTTGGGCTGCCCTAGCCTAAGCCTAGGGGTGCCCTAGCCTAAGCCTAGGGGTGTCTTTGCCTTAGGCTAGGCGAGCCCTAGCCTTAGCCTAAGCCTAGGGCTGCCCTAGCCTAAGCCTAGGGGTGCCCAAGCCTAAGCCTAGGGGTGCCAAGCTTAAGCCTAGGGCTGCCCTTGCCTAAGCCTAGGGGTGCCCAAGCCTAAGCCTAGGGGTGCCCTAGCCTAAGCTTAGGGGTGCCCTAGCCTAAGCCTAGGGGTGCCCAGGCCTAAGCCTAGGGGTGCCCTAGCCTAAGTCTAGGGCTGCCCTTGCCTAAGCCTAGGAGTGCCCAAGCCTAAGCCTACGGGTGCCAAGCCTAAGCCTAGGGGTGCCCTAGCCTAAGCCTAGGTCTCACCTAGCCTAAGCCTAGGGGTGCCCTAGCCTTAGGCTAGGCGAGCCCTAGCCTTAGCCTAAGCCTAGGGGTTCCCTAACCTAAGCCTAGGGGTGCCCTAGTCTAAACCTAGGGGTGCCCTAGTCTAAGCCTAGGGGTGCCCTAGTCTAAGCCTAGGGGTGGGGTAGCCTTATGCTAGGTGAGCCCTAGCTTTAGCCTAAGCCTAGGGTTGCCCTAGGCTAAGCCTAGGGCTTCCCTAGCCTAAGACCAGGGGTGCCCTAGCCTAAGCCTATGGGTGCTCTAGCCTAAGCCTAGGGCTGCCCTAGCCCAAGACTAGGGGTGCCCTAGCCTAAGCCTAGGGGTGCCCTAGCCTTAGGCTAGGCAAGCCCTAGCCTTAGCCTAAGTCTAGGGCTGCCCTAGCCTAAGCCTAGGTGTGCCCAAGCCTAAGCCTAAGGGTGCCAAGCCTAAGCCTAGGGGTACCCTAGCCTAAGCCTAGGGGTGCCCTAGTCTAAGCCTAGGGGTGCCCTAGGCTTAGGCTAGGGGATCACTAGCCTTAGAGTAAGCCTAGGGGTGCCCTAGCCTAAGCCTAGGGGTGCCCTAGCCTTAGCCTATGGGTGCCCTAGCCTAAGCCTAGGGCTACCCTAGCCTAAGCCTAGGGGTGCTCAAGCCTAAGCCTAGGTGTGCGCTAGCCTTAGGCTAAGCGAGCCCTAGCCTTAGCCTAAGCCTTGGGCTGCCCTAGTTTAAGCCTAGGGGTGCCCAAGCCTAAGCCTAGGGGTGCCCTAGCCTAAGCCTAGGGGTGCCCTAGCCTAAGCCTAGTGGTGCCTTAGCCTAAGCCTAGGGGTGCCCTAGCCTAAGCCTAGGGGTGCCCTAGCCTAAGCCTAGGGGTGCCTTAGCGTAAGCCTAGGAGTCCCCTAGCCTTAGCCTAAGCCGAGGGCTGCCCTAGCCTAAGCATATGGGTGCCCTAGCCTAAGCCTAGGGGTGCCCTAGCCTTAGGCTAGGGGAGCACTAGCCTTAGCCTAATCTAAGGGTGCCCGAGCCTAAGCCTAGGGGTGCCCTAGCCTAAGCCTAGGGGTGCCCTAGCCTGAGCCTAGGGGTGCCGTAGCCTTAGGCGAGGGGAGCCCTAGCCTTAGTCTAGCCTAGGATGGACCTAGCCTAAGACTAGGGGTGCCATAGGCTGAGCCTAGGGGTACCCTAGCCTGAGCCTACGGGTGCCCTAGCCTGAGGATAGGGGAGCCCTAGCGTTAGTCTAGCCTAGGATGCCCTAGCCTAAGAATGGGGGAGTCATAGCCTGAGTCTAGGGGTGCACTATCCTGAGGCTAGGGGAGCCATAGCCTTATCCTAAGCCTAGGGGAGCCCTAGCTAAAGCATAGGGGTTCGGTATCCTAAGCCTAGGGGTGCCCTAGCCTAAACCTAGGGGTGCCCTAGCCTTAGGCTACGGGAGCCCTAGCCTTTTCCTAAGCCTAGGGGTTCCCCAGCGTAAGCCAAGGGGTGCCCTAGCCTTAGGCTAGGGGAGGCCAAGCCTTAGCCTAATCCTAGGGGTGCCCGAGCCTAAGCCTAGGGGTGCCCTAGCCTTAGGCTAGGGTAGCCCTAGCCTTAGAATAAGCCTACGGGTGCCCTAGCCTAAGCCTAGGGGTGCCCTAGCCTAAGCCTAGGGGTGCCCTAGCCTTAGGCTAGGGGAACCCTAGCCTTAGCCTAAGCCTACGGGTGCCCTAGCCTCAGCCTAAGCCTAGGAGTGCCCTAGCCTAAGCCTAGTGGTGCCCTAGCCTAAGCCTAGGGGTGCCCTTGCCTTAGGCTAGGGGAGCCCTAGCCTTAGCCTAAGCCCAGGGGTGCCCTAGCCTAAACCTAGGGGTGCCCTAGCCTTAGGCTAGGGGTTCACTAGCCTAATCCTAGGGGTGCCCTAGTCTAAGCCTAGGGGTGCCCTAGCCTTAGGATAGGTGAGCCCTAGCCTTAGCCTAAGCCTAGGGGTGCCCTAGCCTAAGTCTAGGGGTGCCCTAGCCTAAGACTAGGGGTACCCTAGCCTAAGCCTAGGGCTGCCCTAGCCTAAGCCTAGGGGTGCCCTAACCTAAGCCTAGGGGTGCCTTAGCCTTAGGCTAGGCGAGCCCTAGCCTTAGCCTAAGCCTAGGGCTGCCCTAGCCTAAGAATAGGGGTGCCCAAGCCTAAGCCTAGGGGTGCCCTAGCCTAAGCCTATGTCTGTCCTAGCCTAAGCCTAGAGGTGCCCTAGCCTTAGGCTAGGCGAGCCCTAGCCTTTGCCTAAGCCTAGGGCTGCCCTAGCCTAAGCCTAGGGGTGCACAAGCCTAAGCCTAGGGGTGCCATAGCCTAAGCCTAGGGCTGCCCAAGCCTAAGCCTAGGGGTGCCCTAGCCTTAGGCTAGTCGAGCCCTAGCCTTAGCCTAAGCCTAGGGGTGCCCTAGCATAAGCCTAGGGGTGCCCTAGCCTAAGCCTAGGGGTCCCCTAGCCTAAGACTATGGGTGCCCAAGCCTAAGCCTAGGGGTGCCAAGCCTAAGCCTAGGGGTGCCCTAGCTTAAACCTAGGTCTGTCCTAGCCTAAGCCTAGGGGTGCCCAAGCCTTAGGCTATGCGAGCCCTAGCCGTAGCCTAAGCCTAGGGGTGCCCTAGCCTAAGCCTAGGGGTGCGCTAGCCTAAGCCTAGGGGTGCCCTAGCCTTAGGCTAGGGGTGCCCTAGCCTAAGCCTAGTGGTGCCCTAGTCTAAGCCTAGCGGTGCCCTAGCCTTAGGCTAGGTGAGCCCTAGCGTTAGCCTAAGCCTAGTGGTGCCTTAGCCTAAGCCTAGGGGTGCCCTAGCCTAAGCCTAGGTGTAACCTAGCCTAAGCCTAGGGCTGCCTTAGCCTAAGCCTAGGGGCGCCCTAGCCTAAGCCTAGGGGTGCCCTAGCCTTAGGCTAGGCGAACCCTAGCCTTAGCCTAAGCCTAGGGCTGCCCTAGCCTAAGCTTAGGTGTGCCCAAGCCTAAGCCTAGGGGTGCCAAGCCTAAGCCTAGGGGTGCCCTAGTCTAAGTCTAGGGGTGCCCTAGCCTAAGCCTAGGGGTGCCCTAGCCTTAGGCTAGGGAATCCCTAGCCTTAGCCTTAGCCTAAGCCTAGGGGTGCGCTAGCCTAAGCCTAGGGGTGCCCTAGCCTAAGCCTAGGGGTGCCCTATTCTAAGACTAGGGGTGTCCAGGCCTTAGGCTAGGGGAGCCCTAGCCTTAGCCTAAGCCTATGGTTGCCCTAGCCTACGCCTAGGAGTGCCAAGCTTAAGTCTAGGGGTGCCCTGCCTAAGCCTAGGTCTGTCCTAGCCTAAGCCTAGGGGGGCCCTAGCCTTAGGCTAGGGGAGCACTAGCCTTAGCCTAATCCTAGGGGTGCCCGAGCCTAAGCCTAGGGGTGCCCTAGCCTAAGCCTAGGGGTGCCCTAGCCTGAGCCTAGGGGTGCCGTAGCCGTAGGCGAGGGGAGCCCTAGCTTTAGTCTAGCCTAGGATTGCCCTAGCCTAAGCCTAGGGGTGCCATAGGCTGAGCCTAGGGATGCCCTAGCCTGAGCCTACGGGTGCCCTAGCCTGAGGATAGGGGAGCCCTAGCGTTAGTCTAGCCTAGGATTGCCCTAGCCTAAGAATGGGGGAGTCATAGCCTGAGTCTAGGGGTGCACTATCCTGAGGCTAGGGGAGCCATAGCCTTATCCTAAGCCTAGGGGAGCCCTAGCTAAAGCCTAGGGGTTACCTAACCTAAGCCTAGGGGTGCCCTAGCCTAAACCTAGGGGTGCTCTAGCCTTAGGCTACGGGAGCCCGAGCCTTTTCCTAAGCCTAGGGGTTCCCCAGCGTAAGCCAAGGGGTGCCCTAGCCTTAGGCTAGGGGAGGCCTAGCCTTACCCTAATCCTAGGGCTGCCCGAGCCTAAGCCTAGGGGTGCCCTAGCCTTAGGCTAGGGTAGCCCTAGCCTTAGAATAAGCCTACGGGTGCCCTAGCCTAAGCCTAGGGGTGCTCTAGCCTAAACCTAGGGGTGCCCTAGCCTTAGGCTAGGGGTTCACTAGCCTAATCCTAGGGGTGCCCTAGTCTAAGACTAGGGGTGCCCTAGCCTTAGGCTAGGTGAGCCCTAGCCTTAGCCTAAGCCTAGGGGTGCCCTAGCCTAAGTCTAGGGGTGCCCTAGCCTAAGCCTAGGGGTGCCCTAGCCTTAGGCTAGTCGAGCCCTAGCCTTAGCCTAAGCCTAGGGGTGCCCTAGCCTAAGCCTAGGGGTGTCCTAGCCTAAGCCTAGGGGTTCCCTAGCCTAAGACTATGGGTGCCCAAGCCTAAGCCTAGGGGTGCCAAGACTAAGCCTAGGGGTGCCCTAGCTTAAGCCTAGGTCTGTCCTAGCCTAAGCCTAGGGGTGCCCAAGCCTTAGGCTAGGCGAGCCCTAGCCTTAGCCTAAGCCTAGGGGTTCCCTAGCCTAAGCCTAGTGGTGCCCTAGTCTAAGCCTAGGGGTGCCCTAGCCTTAGGCTAGGTGAGCCCTAGCGTTAGCCTAAGCCTAGTGGTGCCTTAGCCTAAGCCTAGGGGTGCCCTAGCCTAAGCCTAGGTGTACCCTAGCCTAAGCCTAGGGCTGCCTTAGCCTAAGCCTAGGGGTGCCCTAGCCTAAGCCTAGGGGTGCCCTAGCCTTAGGCTAGGCGAGCCCTAGCCTTAGCCTCAGCCTAGGGCTGCCCTAGCCTAAGCCTAGGAGTGCCAAGCTTAAGCCTAGGGGTGCCCTAGCCTAAGCCTAGGTCGGTCCTTGCCTAAGCCTAGAGTTGCCCTAGCCTTAGGCTAGGGGAGCACTAGCCTTAGCCTAATCCTAGGGTGCCCGAGCCTAAGCCTAGGGGTGCCCTAGACTAAGCCTAGAGGTGCCCTAGCCTGAGCCTAGGGGTGCCGTAGCCTTAGGCGAGGGGAGCCCTAGCCTTAGTCTAGCCTAGGATTGCCCTAGCCTAAGCCTAGGGGTGCCATAGGCTGAGCCTAGGGGTGCCCTAGCCTGAGCCTACGGGTGCCCTAGCCTGAGGATAGGGGAGCCCTAGCGTTAGTCTAGCCTAGGATTGCCCTAGCCTAAGAATGGGGGAGTCATAGCCTGAGTCTAGGGGTGCACTATCCTGAGGCTAGGGGAGCCATAGCCTTATCCTAAGCCTAGGGGAGCCCTAGCTAAAGCCTAGGGGTTCCCTAGCCTAAGCCTAGGGGTGCCCTAGCCTAAACCTAGGGGTGCCCTAGCCTTAGGCTACGGGAGCCCTAGCCTTTTCCTAAGCCTAGGGGTTCCCCAGTGTAAGCCAAGGGGTGCCCTAGCCTTAGGCTAGGGGAGGCCTAGCCTTAGCCTAATCCTAGGGGTGCCCGAGCCTAAGCCTAGGGGTGCCCTAGCCTTAGGCTAGGGTAGCCCTAGCCTTAGCCTAATCCTACGGGTGCCCTAGCCTAAGCCTAGGGGTGCCCTAGCCTAAGCCTAGGGTGCCCTAGCCTTAGGCTAGGGGAGCCCTAGCCTTAGCCTAAGCCTACGGGTGCCCTAGCCTTAGCTTAAGCCTAGGAGTGCCCTAGCCTAAGCCTAGGGGTGCCCTAGCCTAAGCCTAGGGGTGCCCTTGCCTTAGGCTAGGGGAGCCCTAGCCATAGCCTAAGCCCAGGGGTGCCCTAGCCTAAACCTAGGGGTGCCCAAGCCTTAAGCTAGGGGTTCACTAGCCTAATCCTAGGGGTGCCCTAGTCTAAGCCTAGGGGTGCCCTAGCCTTAGGCTAGGTGAGCCCTAGCCTTAGCCTAAGCCTAGGGGTGCCCTAGCCTAAGTCTAGGGGTGCCCTAGCCTAAGACTAGGGGTACCCTAGCCTAAGTCTAGGGCTGCCCTAGCCTAAGCCTAGGGGTGCCCTAACCTAAGCCTAGGGGTGCCCTAACCTAAGCCTAGGGGTGCCTTAGCCATAGGCCAAGCGAGCCCTAGCCTTGGCCTATGCCTAGGGCTGCCCTAGCCTAAGAATAGGGGTGCCCAAGCCTAAGCCTAGGGGTGCCCTAGCCTAAGCCTAGGTCTGTCCTAGCCTAAGCCTAGGGGTGCCCTAGCCTTAGGCTAGGCGAGCACTAGCCTTTGCCTAAGCCTAGGGCTGCCCTAGCCTAAGCCTAGGGGTGACCAAGCCTAAGCATAGGGGTGCCATAGCCTAAGCCTAGGGCTGCCCTAGCCTAAGCCTAGGGGTGCCCTAGCCTTAGGTTAGTCGAGCCCTAGCCTTAGCCTAAGCCTAGGGGTGCCCTAGCCTAAGCCTAGGGGTGCCCTAGCTTAAGCCTAGGGGTGCCCTAGCCTAAGACTATGGGTGCCCAAGCCTAAGCCTAGGGGTGCCAAGCCTAAGCCTAGGGGTGCCCTAGCTTAAGCCTAGGTCTGTCCTAGCCTAAGCCTAGGGGTGCCCAAGCCGTAGGCTAGGCGAGCCCTAGCCTTAGCCTAAGCCTAGGGGTGCCCTAGCCTAAGCCTAGGGGTGCGCTAGCCTAAGCCTAGGAGTGCCCTAGCCTTAGGCTAGGGGTTCCCTAGCCTAAGCCTAGTGGTGCCCTAGTCTAAGCCTAGGGGTGCCCTAGCCTTAGGCTAGGTGAGCCCTTGCGTTAGCCTAAGCTTAGTGGTGCCTTAGCCTAAGCCTAGGGGTGCCCTAGCCTAAGCCTAGGTGTACCCTAGCCTAAGCCTAGGGCTGCCTTAGCCTAAGCCTAGGGGTGGCCTAGCCTAAGCCTAGGGGTGCCCTAGCCTAAGCCTAGGGGTGCCCTAGCCTAAGCCTAGGGGTGCCCTAGCCTAAGCCTAGGGGTGCCCTAGCCTAAACCTAGGGGTGCCCTAGTCTAAGCCTAGGGGTGCCCTAGCCTTAGACTAGGTGAGCCCTAGCCTTAGGCTAGGTGAGCCCTAACCTTAGCGTAAGCCTAGGAGTGCCCTAGCCTAAGCCTAGGGGTGCCCTAGCCTAAGCCAAGGGGTGCCCTAGCCTAAGCCTTGGGCTGCCCTAGCGTAAGCCTAGGGGTGCCCTAGCCTAAGCCTAGGGGTGCCCTTGCCTTAGGCTAGGCGAGCTCTAGCCTTAGCCTAAGCGTAGGGCTGCCCTAGCCTAAGCCTATGGGTGCCCAAGCCTAAGCCTAGGGGTGCCAAGCCTAAGCCTAGGGGTGCCCTAGCCTAAGCCTAGGGGTGACCTAGCCTAAGCCTAGGGCTGCCCTAGCCTAAGCCTTGAGCTGCCCTAGCGTAAGCCTAGAGGTGCCCTAGCCGAAGCCTTGGGCTGCCCTAGCCTAAGCCTAGGGGTGCCCTAGCTTAAGCCTAGGGGTGCCCTAGCCTAAGCCTAGGGATGCCCTAGCCTAAGCCTTGGGCTGCCCTAGCCTAAGCCTAGGGGTGCCCTAGCCTAAGCCTAGGGGTGTCTTTGCCTTAGGCTAGGCGAGCCCTAGCCTTAGCCTAAGCCTAGGGCTGCCCTAGCCTAAGCCTAGGGGTGCCCAAGCCTAAGCCTAGGGGTGCCAAGCTTAAGCCTAGGGCTGCCCTTGCCTAAGCCTAGGGGTGCCCAAGCCTAAGCCTAGGGGTGCCCTAGCCTAAGCTTAGGGGTGCCCTAGCCTAAGCCTAGGGGTGCCCAGGCCTAAGCCTAGGGGTGCCCTAGCCTAAGTCTAGGGCTGCCCTTGCCTAAGCCTAGGAGTGCCCAAGCCTAAGCCTACGGGTGCCAAGCCTAAGCCTAGGGGTGCCCTAGCCTAAGCCTAGGTCTCACCTAGCCTAAGCCTAGGGGTGCCCTAGCCTTAGGCTAGGCGAGCCCTAGCCTTAGCCTAAGCCTAGGGGTTCCCTAACCTAAGCCTAGGGGTGCCCTAGTCTAAACCTAGGGGTGCCCTAGTCTAAGCCTAGGGGTGCCCTAGTCTAAGCCTAGGGGTGGGGTAGCCTTACGCTAGGTGAGCCCTAGCTTTAGCCTAAGCCTAGGGTTGCCCTAGGCTAAGCCTAGGGCTTCCCTAGCCTAAGACCAGGGGTGCCCTAGCCTAAGCCTAGGGGTGCCCTAGCCTTAGGCTAGGGGTTCCCTAGCCTAAGCCTAGGGGTGCCCTAGTCTAAGCCTAGGGTGCCCTAGCCTTAGACTTGGTGAGCCCTAGCCTTAGCCTAAGCTTAGGGGTGCCCTATCCTAAGCCTAGGGGAGCCCTAACCTAAGCCTATGGGTGCTCTAGCCTAAGCCTAGGGCTGCCCTAGCCCAAGACTAGGGGTGCCCTAGCCTAAGCCTAGGGGTGCCCTAGCCTTAGGCTAGGCAAGCCCTAGCCTTAGCCTAAGTCTAGGGCTGCCCTAGCCTAAGCCTAGGTGTGCCCAAGCCTAAGCCTAAGGGTGCCAAGCCTAAGCCTAGGGGTACCCTAGCCTAAGCCTAGGGGTGCCCTAGTCTAAGCCTAGGGGTGCCCTAGGCTTAGGCTAGGGGATCACTAGCCTTAGAGTAAGCCTAGGGGTGCCCTAGCCTAAGCCTAGGGGTGCCCTAGCCTTAGCCTATGGGTGCCCTAGCCTAAGCCTAGGGCTACCCTAGCCTAAGCCTAGGGGTGCTCAAGCCTAAGCCTAGGTGTGCGCTAGCCTTAGGCTAAGCGAGCCCTAGCCTTAGCCTAAGCCTTGGGCTGCCCTAGTTTAAGCCTAGGGGTGCCCAAGCCTAAGCCTAGGGGTGCCCTAGCCTAAGCCTAGGGGTGCCCTAGCCTAAGCCTAGTGGTGCCTTAGCCTAAGCCTAGGGGTGCCCTAGCCTAAGCCTAGGGGTGCCCTAGCCTAAGCCTAGGGGTGCCTTAGCGTAAGCCTAGGAGTCCCCTAGCCTTAGCCTAAGCCGAGGGCTGCCCTAGCCTAAGCATATGGGTGCCCTAGCCTAAGCCTAGGGGTGCCCTAGCCTTAGGCTAGGGGAGCACTAGCCTTAGCCTAATCTAAGGGTGCCCGAGCCTAAGCCTAGGGGTGCCCTAGCCTAAGCCTAGGGGTGCCCTAGCCTGAGCCTAGGGGTGCCGTAGCCTTAGGCGAGGGGAGCCCTAGCCTTAGTCTAGCCTAGGATGGACCTAGCCTAAGACTAGGGGTGCCATAGGCTGAGCCTAGGGGTACCCTAGCCTGAGCCTACGGGTGCCCTAGCCTGAGGATAGGGGAGCCCTAGCGTTAGTCTAGCCTAGGATGCCCTAGCCTAAGAATGGGGGAGTCATAGCCTGAGTCTAGGGGTGCACTATCCTGAGGCTAGGGGAGCCATAGCCTTATCCTAAGCCTAGGGGAGCCCTAGCTAAAGCATAGGGGTTCGGTATCCTAAGCCTAGGGGTGCCCTAGCCTAAACCTAGGGGTGCCCTAGCCTTAGGCTACGGGAGCCCTAGCCTTTTCCTAAGCCTAGGGGTTCCCCAGCGTAAGCCAAGGGGTGCCCTAGCCTTAGGCTA
Organism: Tenrec ecaudatus; assembly: GCF_050624435.1. Lineage (NCBI taxonomy): Eukaryota > Metazoa > Chordata > Mammalia > Afrosoricida > Tenrecidae > Tenrec > Tenrec ecaudatus. The sequence continues at coordinate 35,572 of NW_027458562.1, read as the reverse complement.
GGGGAGGCCAAGCCTTAGCCTAATCCTAGGGGTGCCCGAGCCTAAGCCTAGGGGTGCCCTAGCCTTAGGCTAGGGTAGCCCTAGCCTTAGAATAAGCCTACGGGTGCCCTAGCCTAAGCCTAGGGGTGCCCTAGCCTTAGGCTAGGGGAACCCTAGCCTTAGCCTAAGCCTACGGGTGCCCTAGCCTCAGCCTAAGCCTAGGAGTGCCCTAGCCTAAGCCTAGTGGTGCCCTAGCCTAAGCCTAGGGGTGCCCTTGCCTTAGGCTAGGGGAGCCCTAGCCTTAGCCTAAGCCCAGGGGTGCCCTAGCCTAAACCTAGGGGTGCCCTAGCCTTAGGCTAGGGGTTCACTAGCCTAATCCTAGGGGTGCCCTAGTCTAAGCCTAGGGGTGCCCTAGCCTTAGGATAGGTGAGCCCTAGCCTTAGCCTAAGCCTAGGGGTGCCCTAGCCTAAGTCTAGGGGTGCCCAAGCCTAAGACTAGGGGTACCCTAGCCTAAGCCTAGGGCTGCCCTAGCCTAAGCCTAGGGGTGCCCTAACCTAAGCCTAGGGGTGCCTTAGCCTTAGGCTAGGCGAGCCCTAGCCTTAGCCTAAGCCTAGGGCTGCCCTAGCCTAAGAATAGGGGTGCCCAAGCCTAAGCCTAGGGGTGCCCTAGCCTAAGCCTATGTCTGTCCTAGCCTAAGCCTAGGGGTGCCCTAGCCTTAGGCTAGGCGAGCCCTAGCCTTTGCCTAAGCCTAGGGCTGCCCTAGCCTAAGCCTAGGGGTGCACAAGCCTAAGCCTAGGGGTGCCATAGCCTAAGCCTAGGGCTGCCCAAGCCTAAGCCTAGGGGTGCCCTAGCCTTAGGCTAGTCGAGCCCTAGCCTTAGCCTAAGCCTAGGGGTGCCCTAGCATAAGCCTAGGGGTGCCCTAGCCTAAGCCTAGGGGTCCCCTAGCCTAAGACTATGGGTGCCCAAGCCTAAGCCTAGGGGTGCCAAGCCTAAGCCTAGGGGTGCCCTAGCTTAAACCTAGGTCTGTCCTAGCCTAAGCCTAGGGGTGCCCAAGCCTTAGGCTAGGCGAGCCCTAGCCGTAGCCTAAGCCTAGGGGTGCCCTAGCCTAAGCCTAGGGGTGCGCTAGCCTAAGCCTAGGGGTGCCCTAGCCTTAGGCTAGGGGTGCCCTAGCCTAAGCCTAGTGGTGCCCTAGTCTAAGCCTAGCGGTGCCCTAGCCTTAGGCTAGGTGAGCCCTAGCGTTAGCCTAAGCCTAGTGGTGCCTTAGCCTAAGCCTAGGGGTGCCCTAGCCTAAGCCTAGGTGTAACCTAGCCTAAGCCTAGGGCTGCCTTAGCCTAAGCCTAGGGGCGCCCTAGCCTAAGCCTAGGGGTGCCCTAGCCTTAGGCTAGGCGAACCCTAGCCTTAGCCTAAGCCTAGGGCTGCCCTAGCCTAAGCTTAGGTGTGCCCAAGCCTAAGCCTAGGGGTGCCAAGCCTAAGCCTAGGGGTGCCCTAGTCTAAGTCTAGGGGTGCCCTAGCCTAAGCCTAGGGGTGCCCTAGCCTTAGGCTAGGGAATCCCTAGCCTTAGCCTAAGCCTAGGGGTGCGCTAGCCTAAGCCTAGGGGTGCCCTAGCCTAAGCCTAGGGGTGCCCTATTCTAAGACTAGGGGTGTCCAGGCCTTAGGCTAGGGGAGCCCTAGCCTTAGCCTAAGCCTATGGTTGCCCTAGCCTACGCCTAGGAGTGCCAAGCTTAAGTCTAGGGGTGCCCTGCCTAAGCCTAGGTCTGTCCTAGCCTAAGCCTAGGGGGGCCCTAGCCTTAGGCTAGGGGAGCACTAGCCTTAGCCTAATCCTAGGGGTGCCCGAGCCTAAGCCTAGGGGTGCCCTAGCCTAAGCCTAGGGGTGCCCTAGCCTGAGCCTAGGGGTGCCGTAGCCGTAGGCGAGGGGAGCCCTAGCTTTAGTCTAGCCTAGGATTGCCCTAGCCTAAGCCTAGGGGTGCCATAGGCTGAGCCTAGGGATGCCCTAGCCTGAGCCTACGGGTGCCCTAGCCTGAGGATAGGGGAGCCCTAGCGTTAGTCTAGCCTAGGATTGCCCTAGCCTAAGAATGGGGGAGTCATAGCCTGAGTCTACGGGTGCACTATCCTGAGGCTAGGGGAGCCATAGCCTTATCCTAAGCCTAGGGGAGCCCTAGCTAAAGCCTAGGGGTTCCCTAACCTAAGCCTAGGGGTGCCCTAGCCTAAACCTAGGGGTGCTCTAGCCTTAGGCTACGGGAGCCCGAGCCTTTTCCTAAGCCTAGGGGTTCCCCAGCGTAAGCCAAGGGGTGCCCTAGCCTTAGGCTAGGGGAGGCCTAGCCTTACCCTAATCCTAGGGCTGCCCGAGCCTAAGCCTAGGGGTGCCCTAGCCTTAGGCTAGGGTAGCCCTAGCCTTAGAATAAGCCTACGGGTGCCCTAGCCTAAGCCTAGGGGTGCTCTAGCCTAAACCTAGGGGTGCCCTAGCCTTAGGCTAGGGGTTCACTAGCCTAATCCTAGGGGTGCCCTAGTCTAAGACTAGGGGTGCCCTAGCCTTAGGCTAGGTGAGCCCTAGCCTTAGCCTAAGCCTAGGGGTGCCCTAGCCTAAGTCTAGGGGTGCCCTAGCCTAAGCCTAGGGGTGCCCTAGCCTTAGGCTAGTCGAGCCCTAGCCTTAGCCTAAGCCTAGGGGTGCCCTAGCCTAAGCCTAGGGGTGTCCTAGCCTAAGCCTAGGGGTTCCCTAGCCTAAGACTATGGGTGCCCAAGCCTAAGCCTAGGGGTGCCAAGACTAAGCCTAGGGGTGCCCTAGCTTAAGCCTAGGTCTGTCCTAGCCTAAGCCTAGGGGTGCCCAAGCCTTAGGCTAGGCGAGCCCTAGCCTTAGCCTAAGCCTAGGGGTTCCCTAGCCTAAGCCTAGTGGTGCCCTAGTCTAAGCCTAGGGGTGCCCTAGCCTTAGGCTAGGTGAGCCCTAGCGTTAGCCTAAGCCTAGTGGTGCCTTAGCCTAAGCCTAGGGGTGCCCTAGCCTAAGCCTAGGTGTACCCTAGCCTAAGCCTAGGGCTGCCTTAGCCTAAGCCTAGGGGTGCCCTAGCCTAAGCCTAGGGGTGCCCTAGCCTTAGGCTAGGCGAGCCCTAGCCTTAGCCTAAGCCTAGGGCTGCCCTAGCCTAAGCCTAGGAGTGCCAAGCTTAAGCCTAGGGGTGCCCTAGCCTAAGCCTAGGTCGGTCCTTGCCTAAGCCTAGAGTTGCCCTAGCCTTAGGCTAGGGGAGCACTAGCCTTAGCCTAATCCTAGGGTGCCCGAGCCTAAGCCTAGGGGTGCCCTAGACTAAGCCTAGAGGTGCCCTAGCCTGAGCCTAGGGGTGCCGTAGCCTTAGGCGAGGGGAGCCCTAGCCTTAGTCTAGCCTAGGATTGCCCTAGCCTAAGCCTAGGGGTGCCATAGGCTGAGCCTAGGGGTGCCCTAGCCTGAGCCTACGGGTGCCCTAGCCTGAGGATAGGGGAGCCCTAGCGTTAGTCTAGCCTAGGATTGCCCTAGCCTAAGAATGGGGGAGTCATAGCCTGAGTCTAGGGGTGCACTATCCTGAGGCTAGGGGAGCCATAGCCTTATCCTAAGCCTAGGGGAGCCCTAGCTAAAGCCTAGGGGTTCCCTAGCCTAAGCCTAGGGGTGCCCTAGCCTAAACCTAGGGGTGCCCTAGCCTTAGGCTACGGGAGCCCTAGCCTTTTCCTAAGCCTAGGGGTTCCCCAGTGTAAGCCAAGGGGTGCCCTAGCCTTAGGCTAGGGGAGGCCTAGCCTTAGCCTAATCCTAGGGGTGCCCGAGCCTAAGCCTAGGGGTGCCCTAGCCTTAGGCTAGGGTAGCCCTAGCCTTAGCCTAATCCTACGGGTGCCCTAGCCTAAGCCTAGGGGTGCCCTAGCCTAAGCCTAGGGTGCCCTAGCCTTAGGCTAGGGGAGCCCTAGCCTTAGCCTAAGCCTACGGGTGCCCTAGCCTTAGCTTAAGCCTAGGAGTGCCCTAGCCTAAGCCTAGGGGTGCCCTAGCCTAAGCCTAGGGGTGCCCTTGCCTTAGGCTAGGGGAGCCCTAGCCATAGCCTAAGCCCAGGGGTGCCCTAGCCTAAACCTAGGGGTGCCCAAGCCTTAAGCTAGGGGTTCACTAGCCTAATCCTAGGGGTGCCCTAGTCTAAGCCTAGGGGTGCCCTAGCCTTAGGCTAGGTGAGCCCTAGCCTTAGCCTAAGCCTAGGGGTGCCCTAGCCTAAGTCTAGGGGTGCCCTAGCCTAAGACTAGGGGTACCCTAGCCTAAGTCTAGGGCTGCCCTAGCCTAAGCCTAGGGGTGCCCTAACCTAAGCCTAGGGGTGCCTTAACCATAGGCTAGGCGAGCCCTAGCCTTAGCCTATGCCTAGGGCTGCCCTAGCCTAAGAATAGGGGTGCCCAAGCCTAAGCCTAGGGGTGCCCTAGCCTAAGCCTAGGTCTGTCCTAGCCTAAGCCTAGGGGTGCCCTAGCCTTAGGCTAGGCGAGCACTAGCCTTTGCCTAAGCCTAGGGCTGCCCTAGCCTAAGCCTAGGGGTGCCCAAGCCTAAGCATAGGGGTGCCATAGCCTAAGCCTAGGGCTGCCCTATCCTAAGCCTAGGGGTGCCCTAGCCTTAGGTTAGTCGAGCCCTAGCCTTAGCCTAAGCCTAGGGGTGCCCTAGCCTAAGCCTAGGGGTGCCCTAGCTTAAGCCTAGGGGTGCCCTAGCCTAAGACTATGGGTGCCCAAGCCTAAGCCTAGGGGTGCCAAGCCTAAGCCTAGGGGTGCCCTAGCTTAAGCCTAGGTCTGTCCTAGCCTAAGCCTAGGGGTGCCCAAGCCTTAGGCTAGGCGAGCCCTAGCCTTAGCCTAAGCCTAGGAGTGCCCTAGCCTAAGCCTAGGGGTGCGCTAGCCTAAGCCTAGGAGTGCCCTAGCCTTAGGCTAGGGGTTCCCTAGCCTAAGCCTAGTGGTGCCCTAGTCTAAGCCTAGGGGTGCCCTAGCCTTAGGCTAGGTGAGCCCTTTCGTTAGCCTAAGCTTAGTGGTGCCTTAGCCTAAGCCTAGGGGTGCCCTAGCCTAAGCCTAGGAGTACCCTAGCCTAAGCCTAGGGCTGCCTTAGCCTAAGCCTAGGGGTGGCCTAGCCTAAGCCTAGGGGTGCCCTAGCCTAAGCCTAGGGGTGCCCTAGCCTAAGCCTAGGGGTGCCCTACCTAAACTTAGGGGTGCCCTAGTCTAAGCCTAGGGGTGCCCTAGCCTTAGGCTAGGTGAGCCCTAGCCTTAGGCTAGGTGAGCCCTATCCTTAGCGTAAGCCTAGGGGTGCCCTAGCCTAAGCCTAGGGGTGCCCTAGCCTAAGCCAAGGGGTGCCCTAGCCTAAGCCTTGGGCTGCCCTAGCGTAAGCCTAGGGGTGCCCTAGCCTAAGCCTATGGGTGCCCTTGCCTTAGGCTAGGCGAGCTCTAGCCTTAGCCTAAGCCTAGGGCTGCCCTAGCCTAAGCCTATGGGTGCCCAAGCCTAAGCCTAGGGGTGCCAAGCTTAAGCCTAGGGGTGCCCTAGCCTAAGCCTAGGGGTGACCTAGCCTAAGCCTAGGGCTGCCCTAGCCTAAGCCTTGGGCTGCCCTAGCCTAAGCCTAGAGGTGCCCTAGCCGAAGCCTTGGGCTGCCCTAGCCTAAGCCTAGGGCTGCACTAGCTTAAGCCTAGGGGTGCCCTAGCCTAAGCCTAGGGATGCCCTAGCCTAAGCCTTGGGCTGCCCTAGCCTAAGCCTAGTGGTGCCCTAGCCTAAGCCTAGGGGTGCCTTTGCCTTAGGCTAGGCGAGCCCTAGCCTTAGCCTAAGCCTAGGGCTGCCCTAGCCTAAGCCTAGGGGTGCCCAAGCCTAAGGCTAGGGGTGCCAAGCTTAAGCCTAGGGCTGCCCTTGCCTAAACCTAGGGGTGCCCAAGCCTAAGCCTAGGGGTGCCCTAGCCTAAGCTTAGGGGTGCCCTAGCCTAAGCCTAGGGGTGCCCAGGCCTAAGCCTAGGGGTGCCCTAGCCTAAGTCTAGGGCTGCCCTAGCCTAAGCCTAGGGGTGCTCAAGCCTAAGCCTACGGGTGCCAAGCCTAAGCCTAGGGGTGCCCTAGCCTAAGCCTAGGTCTGTCCTAGCCTAAGCCTAGGGGTGCCCTAGCCTTAGGCTAGGCGAGCCCTAGCCTTAGCCTAAGCCTAGGGGTTCCCTAACCTAAGCCTAGGGGTGCCCTAGTCTAAACCTAGGGGTGCCCTAGTCTAAGCCTAGGGGTGCCCTAGTCTAAGCCTAGGGGTGGGGTAGCCTTACGCTAGGTGAGCCCTAGCTTTAGCCTAAGCCTAGGGTTGCCCTAGGCTAAGCCTAGGGCTTCCCTAGCCTAAGACCAGGGGTGCCCTAGCCTAAGCCTAGGGGTGCCCTAGCCTTAGGCTAGGGGTTCCCTAGCCTAAGCCTAGGGGTGCCCTAGTCTAAGCCTAGGGTGCCCTAGCCTTAGACTTGGTGAGCCCTAGCCTTAGCCTAAGCCTAGGGGTGCCCTATCCTAAGCCTAGGGGAGCCCTAGCCTAAGCCTATGGGTGCTCTAGCCTAAGCCTAGGGCTGCCCTAGCCCAAGCCTAGGGGTGCCCTAGCCTAAGCCTAGGGGTGCCCTAGCCTAAGCCTAGGGGTGCCCTAGCCTTAGGCTAGGCAAGCCCTAGCCTTAGCCTAAGTCTAGGGCTGCCCTAGCCTAAGCCTAGGTGTGCCCAAGCCTAAGCCTAAGGGTGCCAAGCCTAAGCCTAGGGGTACCCTAGCCTAAGCCTAGGGGTGCCCTAGCCTAAGCCTAGGGGTGCCCTAGGCTTAGGCTAGTGGATCACTAGCCTTAGAGTAAGCCTAGGGGTGCCCTAGCCTAAGCCTAGGGGTGCCCTAGCCTAAGCCTATGGGTGCCCTAGCCTAAGCCTAGGGCTACCCTAGCCTAAGCCTAGGGGTGCTCAAGCCTAAACCTAGGTTTGCGCTAGCCTTAGGCTAAGCGAGCCCTAGCCTTAGCCTAAGCCTTGGGCTGCCCTAGCCTAAGCCTAGCGGTGCCCAAGCGTAAGTCTAGGGGTGCCAAGCCTAAGCCTAGGGGTGCCCTAGCCTAAGCCTAGGTCTGTCCTAGCCTAAGCCTAGGGGTGCCCTAGCCTTAGGCTAGGCGAGCCCTAGCCTTAGCCTAAGCCTAGGGGTGCCCTAGCCTAAGCCTAGGGGTGCCCTAGCCTAAGCCTAGGGGTGCCCTAGCCTAAGCATAGGGGTGCCCTAGCCTAAGCCTAGGGCTGCACTAGCCTTAGGCTAGGCAAGCCCTAGCCTTAGCCTAAACCTACGGGTGCACTAATCTAAGCCTATAGGTGCCCAGCCTAAGCCTAGGGGTGTGAAGCCTAAGCCTAGGGGTGCCCTAGCCTAAGCCTAGGGGTGCCCTATCCTAAGCCTAAGCATGCCCTAGCCTTAGGCTAGGCGAGCTCTAGCCTTAGCCTAAGCCTAGGGGTGCCCTAGCCTAAGCCTAGGGGTGCCCTAGCCTAAGCCTAGGGGTACCCTAGTCTAAGCCTAGGTGTCCCCTAGCCTTAGGCTAGGCGAGCCCTAGCCTTAGCCTATGCCTAGTGCTGCCCTAGCCTAAGCCTAGGGGTGCCCCAGCCTAAGCCTAGGGGTGCCAAGCCTTAGCCTAGGGGTGCCCTAGCCTAAGCCTAGGTCTGTCCTAGCCTAAGACTAGGGGTTCCTTAGCCTTAGGATAGGCGAGCCCTAGCCTTAGCCTAAGCGTAGGGGTGCCCTAGCCTAAGCCTAGGGCTACCCTAGCCTAAGCCAGGGGTGCTCTAGCCTAAGCCTAGGTGTGCCCTAGCGTTAGGCTAGGCGAGCCCTAGCCTTAACCTAAGCCTTGGGATGCCCTAGCCTAAGCCTAGGGGTGCCAAGCCTAAGCCTAGGGGTGCCCTAGCCTTAGCCTAGGGGTGCCCTAGCCTAAGCCTAGGGATGCCCAAGCCTAAGCCTAGGGGTGCCCTAGCCCAAGCCTAGGTCTGTCCTAGCCTAATCCTAGGGGTGCCCTTGCCTTAGGATAGGCGAGCCCTTGCCTTAGGCTAAGCCAAGGGGTGCACTAGCCCAAGCCTAGGGGTGCCCTAGCCTAAGCCTAGGGGTGCCCTAGCCTTAGGCTAGGGGTTCTCTAGCCTAAGCCTAGGGCTGCCCTAGTCTAAGTCTAGGGGTGCCCTAGCCTTAGGCTAGGTGAGCCCTAGCCTTAGCCTAAGCATATGGGTGCCCTAGCCTAAGCCTAGGGGTGCCCTAGCTTAAGCCTAGGGGTGCCCTAGCCTAAGCGTAGTGGTGCCCTAGCTTAACCCTAGGGGTGCCATAGCCTAATCCTAGGCGTGCCCTAGCCTAAGCCTAGGGGTGCCCTAGCCTAAGCCTAGGGGTGCCCTAATCTAAGCCTAGGGGTGCCCTAGCCTTAGGCTAGGTGAGCCCTAGCCTTAGGCTAGGTGAGCCCTAGCCTTAGCGTAAGCCTAGGGGTGCCCTAGCCTAAGCCTAGGGGTGCCCTAGCCTAAGCCTAGGGGTGCCCTAGTCTAAGCCTAGGGGTGCCCTAGCCTTAGGCTAGGTGAGCCCTAGCCTTAGGCTAGGTGAGCCACAGCCTTAGCGTAAGCCTAGGGTTGCCCTAGCCTAAGCCTAGGGGTGCCCTAGCCTAAGCCTTGGGCTGCCCTAGCCTAAGCCTAGGGGTGCCCTAGCCTAAGCCTAGGGGTGCCCTTGCCTTTGGCTAGGCGAGCCCAAGCCTTAGCCTAAGCCTAGGGCTGCCCTAGCCTAAGCCTAGGAGTGCCCAAGCCTAAGCCTAGGGGTGACAAGCCTAAGCCTAAGGGTACCCTAGCCTAAGCCTAGGGGTGCCCTAGCCTAAGCCTAGGGGTGCCCTAGCCTAAACCTAGGGGTGCCCTAGTCTAAGCCTAGGGGTGCCCTAGCCTTAGGCTAGGTGAGCCATAGCCTTAGGCTAGGTGAGCCCTAACCTTAGCGTAAGCCTAGGGGTGCCCTAGCCTAAGCCTAGGGGTGCCCTAGCCTAAGCCAAGGGGTGCCCTAAACTAAGCCTTGGGCTGCCCTAGCGTAAGGCTAGGGGTTCCCTAGCCTAAGCCTAGGGGTGCCCTTGCCTTAGGCTAGGCGAGCTCTAGCCTTACCCTAAGCCTAGGGCTGCCCTAGCCTAAGCCTATGGGTGCCCAAGCCTAAGCCTAGAGGTGCCAAGCCTAAGCCTAGGGGTGCCCTAGCCTAAGCCTAGGGGTGACCTAGCCTAAGCCTAGGGCTGCCCTAGCCTAAGCCTTGGGCTGCCCTAGCCTAAGCCTAGAGGTGCCCTAGCCGAAGCCTTGGCCTGCCCTAGCCTAAGCCTAGGGCTGCCCTAGCTTAAGCCTAGGGGTGCCCTAGCCTAAGCCTAGGGATGCCCTAGCCTAAGCCTTGGGCTGCCCTAGCCTAAGCCTAGGGGTGCCCTAGCCTAAGCCTAGGGGTGCCTTTGCCTTAGGCTAGGCGAGCCCTAGCCTTAGCCTAAGCCTAGGTCTGCCCTAGCCTAAGCCTAGGGGTGCCCAGGCCTAAGCCTAGGGGTGCCCTAGCCTAAGTCTAGGGCTGCCCTAGCCTAAGCCTAGGGGTGCCCAAGCCTAAGCCTACGGGTGCCAAGCCTAAGCCTAGGGGTGCCCTAGCCTACGCCTAGGTCTGTCCTAGCCTAAGCCTAGGGGTGCCCTAGCCTTAGGCTAGGCGATCCCTAGCCTTAGCCTAAGCCTAGGGGTTCCCTAAACTAAGCCTAGGGGTGCCCTAGTCTAAACCTAGGGGTGCCCTAGTCTAAGCCTAGGGCTGCCCTAGTCTAAGCCTAGGGGTGGGGTAGCCTTACGCTAGGTGAGCCCTAGCTTTAGCCTAAGCCTAGGGTTGCCCTAGGCTAAGCCTAGGGCTTCCCTAGCCTAAGACCAGGGGTGCCCTAGCCTAAGCCTAGGGGTGCCCTAGCCTTAGGCTAGGGGTTCCCTAGCCTAAGCCTAGGGGTGCCCTAGTCTAAGCCTAGGGTGCCCTAGCCTTAGACTTGGTGAGGCCTAGCCTTAGCCTAAGCCTAGGGGTGCCCTATCCTAAGCCTAGGGGAGCCCTAGCCTAAGCCTATGGGTGCTCTAGCCTAAGCCTAGGGCTGCCCTAGCCCAAGCCTAGGGGTGCCCTAGCCTAAGCCTAGGGGTGCCCTAGCCTTAGGCTAGGCAAGCCCTAGCCTTAGCCTAAGTCTAGGGCTGCCCTAGCCTAAGCCTAGGTGTGCCCAAGCCTAAGCCTAGGGGTACCCTAGCCTAAGCCTAGGGGTGCCCTAGCCTAAGCCTAGGGGTGCCCTAGGCTTAGACTAGGGGATCACTAGCCTTAGAGTAAGCCTAGGGGTGCCCTAGCCTAAGCCTAGGGGTGCCCTAGCCTAAGCCTATGGGTGCCCTAGCCTAAGCCTAGGGCTACCCTAGCCTAAGCCTAGGGGTGCTCAAGCCTAAGCCTAGGTGTGCGCTAGCCTTAGGCTAAGCGAGCCCTAGCCTTAGCCTAAGCCTTCGGCTGCCCTAGCCTAAGCCTAGGGGTGCCCAAGCCTAAGTCTAGGGGTGCCAAGCCTAAGCCTAGGGGTGCCCTAGCCTAAGCCTAGGACTGTCCTAGCCTAAGCCTTGGGGTGCCCTAACCTAAGCCTAGGAGTGCCCTAGCCTAAGCCTAGGGGTGCCCTAGCCTAAGCATAGGGGTGCCCTAGCCTAAGCCTAGGGCTGCACTAGCCTTAGGCTAGGCAAGCCCTAGCCTTAGCCTAAGCCTACGGGTGCACTAGTCTAAGCCTATAGGTGCCCAGCCTAAGCCTAGGGGTGTGAAGCCTAAGCCTAGGGATGCCCTAGCCTAAGCCTAGGGGTGCCCTATCCTAAGCCTAGGCATGCCCTAGCCTTAGGCTAGGCGAGCTCTAGCCTTAGCCTAAGCCTAGGGGTGCCCTAGCCTAAGCCTAGGGGTGCCCTAGCCTAAGCCTAGGGGTACCCTAGTCTAAGCCTAGGTGTCCCCTAGTCTTAGGCTAGGCGAACCCTAGCCTTAGCCTATGCCTAGTGCTGCCCTAGCCTAAGCCTAGGGGTGCCCAAGCCTAAGCCTAGGGGTGCCAAGCCTTAGCCTAGGGGTGCCCTAGCCTAAGCCTAGGTCTGTCCTAGCCTAAGACTAGGGGTTCCTTAGCCTTAGGATAGGCGAGCCCTAGCCTTAGCCTAAGCGTAGGGGTGCCCTAGCCTAAGCCTAGGGCTACCCTAGCCTAAGCCTAGGGGTGCTCTAGCCTAAGCCTAGGTGTGCCCTAGCGTTAGGCTAGGCGAGCCCTAGCCTTAGCCTAAGCCTTGGGATGCCCTAGCCTAAGCCTAGGGGTGCCAAGCCTAAGCCTAGGGGTGCCCTAGCCTTAGCCTAGGGGTGCCCTATCCTAAGCCTAGGGATGCCCAAGCCTAAGCCTAGGGGTGCCAAGCCTTAGCCTAGGGGTGCCCTTACCCAAGCCTAGGTCTGTCCTAGCCTAATCCTAGGGGTGCCCTTGCCTTAGGATAGGCGAGCCCTTGCCTTAGCCTAAGCCAAGTGGTGCACTAGCCTAAGCCCTAGGGGTGCCCTAGCCTAAGCCTAGGGGTGCCCTAGCCTTAGGCTAGGGGTTCTCTAGCCTAAGCCTAGGGCTGCCCTAGTCTAAGTCTAGGGGTGCCCTAGCCTTAGACTAGGTGAGCCCTAGCCTTAGCCTAAGCATATGGGTGCCCTAGCCTAAGCCTAGGGGTGCCCTAGCTTAAGCCTAGGGGTGCCCTAGCCTAAGCCTAGTGGTGCCCTAGCCTAACCCTAGGGGTGCCATAGCCTAATCCTAGGCGTGCCCTAGCCTAAGCCTAGGTGTGCCCTAGCCTAAGCCTAGGGGTGCCCTTATCTAAGCCTAGGGGTGCCCTAGCCTTAGGCTAGGTGAGCCATAGCCTTAGCGTAAGCCTAGGGGTGCCCTAGCCTAAGCCTAGGGGTGCCCTAGCCTAAGCCTAGGGGTGCCCTAGTCTAAGCCTAGGGGTGCCCTAGCCTTAGGCTAGGTGAGCCCTAGCCTTAGGCTAGGTGAGCCACAGCCTTAGCGTAAGCCTAGGGGTGCCCTAGCTTAAGCCTAGGGGTGCCCTAGCCTAAGCCTTGGGCTGCCCTAGCCTAAGCCTAGGGGTGCCCTAGCCTAAGCCTAGGGGTGCCCTTGCCTTTGGCTAGGCGAGCCCAAGCCTTAGCCTAAGCCTAGGGCTGCCCTAGCCTAAGCCTAGGGGTGCCCAAGCCTAAGCCTAGGGGTGACAAGCCTAAGCCTAGGGGTACCCTAGCCTAAGCCTAGGGTGCCCTAGCCTAAGCCTAGGGGTGCCCTAGCCTAAGCCTAGGGGTGCCCTAGCCTAAGCCTTGGTCTGCCCTAGCCTAAGCCTAGGGGTGCCCTAGCCTAAGCCTTGGGCTGCCCTAGCCTAAGCCTTGGGCTGCCCTAGCCTAAGCCTAGGGGTGCCCTAGCCTAAGCCTTGGGCTGCCCTAGCCTAAGCCTAGGGGTGCCCTAGCCTAAGCCTAGGGGAGCCCTAGCCTTAGACTAGGCGAGCCCTAGCCTTAGCCTAAGCCTAAGGCTGCCCTAGCCTAAGCCTAGGGGTGCCCAAGCCTAAGGCTAAGGGTGCCAAGCCTAAGCCTAGGGGTACCCTAGTCTAAGCCTAGGTGTGCCCTAGCCTAAGCCTAGGGGTGCCCTAGGCTTAGGCTAGGGGATCACTAGCCTTAGAGTAAGCCTAGGGGTCCCCTAGCCTAAGCCTAGGGGTGCCCTAGCCTAAGCATATGGGTGCCCTAGCCTAAGCCTAGGGGTGCTCTAGCCTAAGCCTAGGTTTGCCCTAGCCTTAGGCTAAGCGAGCCCTAGCCTTAGCCTAAGCCTTGGGCTGCCCTAGCCTAAGCCTAGGGGTGCCGAAGCCTAACTCTAGGGTGCCAAGCCTAAGCCGAGGGGTGCCCTAGCCTAAGCCTATGACTGTCCTAGCCTAAGCCTAGGGGTGCCCTAGCCTTAGGCTAGGCGAGCCCTAGCCTTAGCCTAAGCCTAGGGGTGCCTTAGCCTAAGCCTAGGGGTGCCCTAGCCTAAGAGTAGGGGTGCCCTAGCCTAAGCCTAGGGGTGCCCTAGCCTAAGCCTAGGGCTGCACTAGCCTTAGGCTAGGCAAGCCCTAGCCTTAGCCTAAGCCTAGGGGTGCCCTAGCCTAAGCCTAGGGCTGCACTAGCCTTAGGCTAGGCAAGCCCTAGCCTTAGACTAAGCCTTGGGCTGCCCTAGCCTAAGCCTAGGGGTGCCAAGCCTAAGCCTAGGGGTGCCCTAGCCTTAGCCTAGGGGTGCCCTAGCCTAAGCCTAGGGATGCCCAAGCTTAAGCCTAGGGGTGCCAAGCCTTAGCCTAGGGGTGCCCTAGCCCAAACCTAGGTCTGTCCTAGCCTAAGCCTAGGGGTGCCCTTGCCTTAGGATAGGCGAACCCTAGCCTGAGCCTAAGCCAATGGGTGCACTAGCCTAAGCCTAGGGGTGCCCTAGCCTAAGCCTAGGGGTGCCCTAGCCTAAGCCTAGGGGTGCCCTAGCCTAAGCCTAGGGGTGCCCTAGCCTAAGCTATGGGCTGCCCTAGCCTAAGCCTAGGGGTGCCCTAGCCTAAGCCTAGGGGTGCCCTTGCCTTAGGCTAGGCGAGCCCAAGCCTTAGCCTAAGCAGAGGGCTGCCCTAGCCTAAGCCTAGGGGTGCCAAGCCTAAGCCTAGTGGTGCCCTAGCCTAAGCCTAGGGGCGCCCTAGCCGAAGTCTAGGGGTGCCCTAGCCTAAGCCTAGGGGTGCCCTAGCCTAAGCCTTGGGCTGCCCTAGCCTAAGCCTAGGGGTGCCCTAGCCTAAGCCTTGGGCTGCCCTAGCCTAAGCCTTGGGCTGCCCTAGCCTAAGCCTTGGGCTGCCCTAGCCTAAGCCTAGGGGTGCCCTAGCCTAAGCCTAGGGGTTCCCTAGCCCGAGGCTAGGCGAGCCCTAGCCTTAGCCTAAGCCTAGGGGTGCCCAAGCCTAAGGCTAAGGGTGCCAAGCCTAAGCCTAGGGGTACCCTAGCCTAAGGCTAGGGGTGCCCTAGCCTAAGCCTAGGGGTGCCCTAGGCATAGGCTAGGGGATCACTAGCCTTAGAGTAAGCCTAGGGGTGCCCTAGCCTAAGCCTAGGGGTGCCCTAGCCTAAGCCTATGGGTGCCGTAGCCTAAGCCTAGGGCTACCCTAGCCTAAGGCTAGGGGTGCTCTAGCCTAAGCCTAGGTGTGCGCTAGCCTTAGGCTAAGCGAGCCCTAGCCTTAGCCTAAGCCTTGGGCTGCCCTAGCCTAAGCCTAGGGGTGCCCTAGCCTAAGCCTAGGGGTGCCCTAGCCTTAGACTAGGTGAGCCCTAGCCTTAGACTAAGCATATGGGTGCCCTAGCCTAAGCCTAGGGGTGCCCTAGCTTAAGCCTAGGGGTGCCCTAGCCTAAGCCTAGTGGTGCCCTAGCCTAACCCTAGGGGTGCCATAGCCTAATCCTAGGCGTGCCCTAGCCTAAGCCTAGGTGTGCCCTAGCCTAAGCCTAGGGGTGCCCTTATCTAAGCCTAGGGGTGCCCTAGCCTTAGGCTAGGTGAGCCCTAGCCTTAGCGTAAGCCTAGGGGTGCCCTAGCCTAAGCCTAGGGGTGCCCTAGCCTAAGCCTAGGGGTGCCCTAGTCTAAGCCTAGGGGTGCCCTAGCCTTAGGCTAGGTGAGCCCTAGCCTTAGGCTAGGTGAGCCACAGCCTTAGCGTAAGCCTAGGGGTGCCCTAGCCTAAGCCTAGGGGTGCCCTAGCCTAAGCCTTGGGCTGCCCTAGCCTAAGCCTAGGGGTGCCCTAGCCTAAGCCTAGGGGTGCCCTTGCCTTTGGCTAGGCGAGCCCAAGCCTTAGCCTAAGCCTAGGGCTGCCCTAGCCTAAGCCTAGGGGTGCCCAAGCCTAAGCCTAGGGGTGACAAGCCTAAGACTAGGGGTACCCTAGCCTAAGCCTAGGGTGCCCTAGCCTAAGCCTAGGGGTGCCCTAGCCTAAGCCTAGGGGTGCCCTAGCCTAAGCCTTGGTCTGCCCTAGCCTAAGCCTAGGGGTGCCCTAGCCTAAGCCTTGGGCTGCCCTAGCCTAAGCCTTGGGCTGCCCTAGCCTAAGCCTAGGGGTGCCCTAGCCTAAGCCTTGGGCTGCCCTAGCCTAAGCCTAGGGGTGCCCTAGCCTAAGCCTAGGGGTGCCCTAGCCTTAGACTAGGCGAGCCCTAGCCTTAGCCTAAGCCTAAGGCTGCCCTAGCCTAAGCCTAGGGGTGCCCAAGCCTAAGGCTAAGGGTGCCAAGCCTAAGCCTAGGGGTACCCTAGTCTAAGCCTAGGTGTGCCCTAGCCTAAGCCTAGGGTTGCCCTAGGCTTAGGCTAGGGGATCACTAGCCTTAGAGTAAGCCTAGGGGTGCCCTAGCCTAAGCCTAGGGGTGCCCTAGCCTAAGCATATGGGTGCCCTAGCCTAAGCCTAGGGCTACCCTAGCCTAAGCCTAGGGGTGCTCTAGCCTAAGCCTAGGTTTGCCCTAGCCTTAGGCTAAGCGAGCCCTAGCCTTAGCCTAAGCCTTGGGCTGCCCTAGCCTAAGCCTAGGGGTGCCCAAGCCTAAGTCTAGGGGTGCCAAGCCTAAGCCGAGGGGTGCCCTAGCCTAAGCCTATGACTGTCCTAGCCTAAGCCTAGGGGTGCCCTAGCCTTAGGCTAGGCGAGCCCTAGCCTTAGCCTAAGCCTAGGGGTGCCTTAGCCTAAGCCTAGGGGTGCCCTAGCCTAAGAGTAGGGGTGCCCTAGCCTAAGCCTAGGGGTGCCCTAGCCTAAGCCTAGGGCTGCACTAGCCTTAGGCTAGGCAAGCCCTAGCCTTAGCCTAAGCCTAGGGGTGCCCTAGCCTAAGCCTAGGGCTGCACTAGCCTTAGGCTAGGCAAGCCCTAGCCTTAGACTAAGCCTTGGGCTGCCCTAGCCTAAGCCTAGGGGTGCCAAGCCTAAGCCTAGGGGTGCCCTAGCCTTAGCCTAGGGGTGCCCTAGCCTAAGCCTAGGGATGCCCAAGCTTAAGCCTAGGGGTGCCAAGCCTTAGCCTAGGGGTGCCCTAGCCCAAACCTAGGTCTGTCCTAGCCTAAACCTAGGGGTGCCCTTGCCTTAGGATAGGCGAACCCTAGCCTGAGCCTAAGCCAATGGGTGCACTAGCCTAAGCCTAGGGGTGCCCTAGCCTAAGCCTAGGGGTGCCCTAGCCTAAGCCTAGGGGTGCCCTAGCCTAAGCCTATGGGTGCCCTAGCCTAAGCCTGAGGGTGCCCTAGCCTAAGCCTAGGGGTGCCCTAGCCTAAGCCTAGGGGTGCCCTAGTCTAAGCCTAGGGGTGCCCTAGCCTTAGGCTAGGTGAGCCCTAGCCTTAGCATAAGCCTAGGTGTGCCCTAGCCTAAGCCTAGGGGTGCCCTAGCCTAAGTCTAGGGGTGCCCTAGCCTAAGCCTAGGGGTGCCCTAGTCTAAGCCTAGGGGTGCCCTAGCCTTAGGCTAGGTGAGCCCTAGCCTTAGGCTAGGTGAGCCCTAGATTTAGCGTAAGCCTAGGGGTGCCCTAGCCTAAGCCTAGGGGTGCCCTAGCCTAAGCCTAGGGGTGCCCTAGCCTAAGCCATGGGCTGCCCTAGCCTAAGCCTAGGGGTGCCCTAGCCTAAGCCTAGGGGTGCCCTTGCCTTAGGCTAGGCGAGCCCAAGCCTTAGCCTAAGCAGAGGGCTGCCCTAGCCTAAGCCTAGGGGTGCCAAGCCTAAGCCTAGTGGTGCCCTAGCCTAAGCCTAGGGGCGCCCTAGCCGAAGCCTAGGGGTGCCCTAGCCTAAGCCTAGGGGTGCCCTAGCCTAAGCCTTGGGCTGCCCTAGCCTAAGCCTAGGGGTGCCCTAGCCTAAGCCTTGGGCTGCCCTAGCCTAAGCCTTGGGCTGCCCTAGCCTAAGCCTTGGGCTGCCCTAGCCTAAGCCTAGGGGTGCCCTAGCCTAAGCCTAGGGGTTCCCTAGCCCGAGGCTAGGCGAGCCCTAGCCTTAGCCTAAGCCTAGGGGTGCCCAAGCCTAAGGCTAAGGGTGCCAAGCCTAAGCCTAGGGGTACCCTAGCCTAAGGCTAGGGGTGCCCTAGCCTAAGCCTAGGAGTGCCCTAGGCATAGGCTAGGGGATCACTAGCCTTAGAGTAAGCCTAGGGGTGCCCTAGCCTAAGCCTAAGGGTGCCCTAGCCTAAGCCTATGGGTGCCCTAGCCTAAGCCTAGGGCTACCCTAGCCTAAGCCTAGGGGTGCTCTAGCCTAAGCCTAGGTGTGCGCTAGCCTTAGGCTAAGCGAGCCCTAGCCTTAGCCTAAGCCTTGGGCTGCCCTAGCCTAAGCCTAGGGGTGCCCTAGCCTAAGCCTAGGGGTGCCCTAGCCTAAGCCTAGGGGTGCCCTAGCCTAAGCCTAGGGGTGCCCTAGCCTAAGCCTAGGGGTGCCCTAGCCTAAGCCTAGGGGTGCCCTAGCCTAAGCCTAGAGGTGCCCTAGTCTAAGCCTAGGGGTGCCCTAACCTTAGGCTAGGTGAGCCCTACCCTTAGCGTAAGCCTAGGGGTGCCCTAGCCTAAGCCTAGGGGTACACTAGCCTAAGCCTAGGGGTGACCTAGCCTAAGCCTAGGGGTGCCCTAGCCTAAGCCTAGGGGTGCCCTAGTCTAAGCCTAGGGGTGCCCTAGCCTTAGGCTATGTGAGCCCTAGCCTTAGGCTAGGTGAGCCCTAGCCTTAGCGTAAGCCTAGGGGTGCCCTACCCTAAGCCTAGGGGTGCCCTAGCCTAAGCCTAGTGGTGCCCTAGCCTAAACCTTGGGCTGCCCTAGCCTAAGCCTAGGGGTGCCCTAGCCTAAGCCTAGGGGTGCCCTTGCCTTAGGTTAGGCGAGCCCAAGCCTTAGCCTAAGCCTAGGGCTGCCCAAGCCTAAGCCTAGGGGTGCCAAGCCTAAGCCTAGGGGTGCCCTAGCCTAAGCCTAGGGGTGCCCTAGCCTAAGCCTAGGGGTGCCCTAGCCTAAGCCTAGGGGTGCCCTAGCCTAAGCCTTGGGCTGCCCTAGCCTAAGCCTAGGGGTGCCCTAGCCTAAGCCTTGGGCTGCCCTAGCCTAAGCCTTGGGCTGTTCTAGCCTAAGCCTTGGGCTGCCCTAGCCTAAGCCTAGGGGTGCCCAGCCTAAGCCTAGGGGTTCCCTACCTTTAGGCTAGGCGAGCCCTAGCCATAGCCTAAGCCTAGGGCTGCCCTAACCTAAGCCTAGGGGTGCCCAAGCCTAAGGCTAAGGGTGCCAAGCCTAAGCCTAGGGGTACCCTAGCCTAAGCCTAGGGGTGCCCTAGCCTAAGCTTAGGGGTGCCCTAGGCTTAGGCTAGGGGATCACTAGCCTTAGAGTAAGCCTAGGGGTGCCCTAGCCTAAGCCTAGGGGTGCCCTAGCCTAAGCCTATGGGTGCCCTAGCCTAAGCCTAGGGCTACCCTAGCCTAAGCCTAGGGGTGCTCTAGCCTAAGCCTAGGTGTGCACTAGCCTTAGGCTAAGCGAGCCCTAGCCTTAGCCTAAGCCTTGGGCTGCCCTAGCCTAAGCCTAGGGGTGCCCTAGCCTAAGCCTAGGGGTTCCCTACCTTTAGACTAGGCGAGCCCTAGCCATAGCCTAAGCCTAGGGCTGCCCTAACCTAAGCCTAGGGGTGCCCAAGCCTAAGGCTAAGGGTGCCAAGCCTAAGCCTAGGGGTACCCTAGCCTAAGCCTAGGGGTGCCCTAGCCTAAGCCTAGGGGTGCCCTAGGCTTAGGCTAGGGGATCACTAGCCTTAGAGTAAGCCTAGGGGTGCCCTAGCCTAAGCCTAGGGGTGCCCTAGCCTAAGCCTATGGGTGCCCTAGCCTAAGCCTAGGGCTACCCTAGCCTAAGCCTAGGGGTGCTCTAGCCTAAGCCTAGGTGTGCACTAGCCTTAGGCTAAGCGAGCCCTAGCCTTAGCCTAAGCCTTGGGCTGCCCTAGCCTAAGCCTAGGGGTGCCCCAGCCTAAGTCTAGGGGTGCCAAGCCTAAGCCTAGGGGTGCCCTAGCCTAAGCCTAGGTCTGTCCTAGCCTAAGCCTAGGGGTGCCCTAGCCTTAGGCTAGGCGAGCCCTAGCCTTAGCCTAAGCCTAGGGGTGCCCTAGCCTAAGCCTAGGGGTGCCCTAGCCTAAGCCTAGGGCTGCACTAGCCTTAGGCTAGGCAAGCCCTATCCTTAGCCTAAGCCTAGGGGTGCCCTAGCCTAAGCCTAGGGTGCCCTAATCTAAGCCTAGGTGTGCCCTAGCTTTAGGCTAGGCGAGCCCTAGCCTTAGCCTAAGCCTATTGCTGCCCTAGCCTAAGCCTAGGGCTACCCTAGCCTAAGCCTAGGGGTGCTCTAGCCTAAGCCTAGGTGTGCGCTAGCATTAGGCTAAGCGAGCCCTAGCCTTAGCCTAAGCCTTGGGCTGCCCTAGCCTAAGCCTAGGGGTGCCCTAGCCTAAGCCTAGGGGTGCCCTAACCTAAGCCTAGGGGTGCCCTAGCCTAAACCTAGGGGTGCCCTAGCCTAAGCCTAGAGGTGCCCTAGTCTAAGCCTAGGAGTGCCCTAGCCTTAGGCTAGGTGAGCCCTACCCTTAGCGTAAGCCTAGGGGTGCCCTAGCCTAAGCCTAGGGGTGCCCTAGCCTAAGCCTAGGGGTGACCTAGCCTAAGCCTAGGGGTGCCCTAGCCTAAGCCTAGGGGTGCCCTAGTCTAAGCCTAGGGGTGCCCTAGCCTTAGGCTATGTGAGCCCTAGCCTTAGGCTAGGTGAGCCCTAGCCTTAGCGTAAGCCTATTGGTGCCCTACCCTAAGCCTAGGGGTGCCCTAGCCTAAGCCTAGGGGTGCCCTAGCCTAAGCCTTGGGCTGCCCTAGCCTAAGCCTAGGGGTGCCCTAGCCTAAGCCTAGGGGTGCCCTTGCCTTAGGCTAGGCGAGCCCAAGCCTTAGCCTAAGCCTAGGGCTGCCCAAGCCTAAGCCTAGGGGTGCCAAGCCTAAGCTTAGGGGTGCCCTAGCCTAAGCCTAGGGGTGCCCTAGCCTAAGCCTAGGGGTGCCCTAGCCTAAGCCTTGGGCTGCCCTAGCCTAAGCCTAGGGGTGCCCTAGCCTAAGCCTTGGGCTGCCCTAGCCTAAGCCTTGGGCTGTTCTAGCCTAAGCCTTGGGCTGCCCTAGCCTAAGCCTAGGGCTGCCCTAACGTAAGCCTAGGGGTGCCCAAGCCTAAGGCTAAGGGTGCCAAGCCTAAGCCTAGGGGTACCCTAGCCTAAGCCTAGGGGTGCCCTAGCCTAAGCCTAGGGGTGCCCTAGGCTTAGGCTAGGGGATCACTAGCCTTAGAGTAAGCCTAGGGGTGCCCTAGCCTAAGCCTAGGGGTGCCCTAGCCTAAGCCTATGGGTGCCCTAGCCTAAGCCTAGGGCTACCCTAGCCTAAGCCTAGGGGTGCTCTAGCCTAAGCCTAGGTGTGCACTAGCCTTAGGCTAAGCGAGCCCTAGCCTTAGCCTAAGACTTGGGCTGCCCTAGCCTAAGCCTAGGGGTGCCCCAGCCTAAGTCTAGGGGTGCCAAGCCTAAGCTTAGGGGTGCCCTAGCCTAAGCCTAGGTCTGTCCTAGCCTAAGCCTAGGGGTGCCCTAGCCTTAGGCAAGGCGAGCCCTAGCCTTAGCCTAAGCCTAGGGGTGCCCTAGCCTAAGCCTAGGGGTGCCCTAGCCTAAGCCTAGGGCTGCACTAGCCTTAGGCTAGGCAAGCCCTATCCTTAGCCTAAGCCTAGGGGTGCCCTAGCCTAAGCCTAGGGTGCCCTAATCTAAGCCTAGGTGTGCCCTAGCTTTAGGCTAGGCGAGCCCTAGCCTTAGCCTAAGCCTATTGCTGCCCTAGCCTAAGCCTAGGGCTACCCTAGCCTAAGCCTAGGGGTGCTCTAGCCTAAGCCTAGGTGTGCGCTAGCCTTAGGCTAAGCGAGCCCTAGCCTTAGCCTAAGCCTTGGGCTGCCCTAGCCTAAGCCTAGGGGTGCCCTAGCCTAAGCCTTGGGCTGCCCTAGCCTAAGCCTAGGGGTGCCCTAGCCTAAGCCTAGGGGTGCCCTAGCCTAAGCCTAGGGGTGCCCTAGCCTAAACCTAGGGGTGCCCTAGCCTAAGCCTAGAGGTGCCCTAGTCTAAGCCTAGGAGTGCCCTAGCCTTAGGCTAGGTGAGCCCTACCCTTAGCGTAAGCCTAGGGGTGCCCTAGCCTAAGCCTAGGGGTGCCCTAGCCTAAGCCTAGGGGTGACCTAGCCTAAGCCTAGGGGTGCCCTAGCCTAAGCCTAGGGGTGCCCTAGTCTAAGCCTAGGGGTGCCCTAGCCTTAGGCTATGTGAGCCCTAGCCTTAGGCTAGGTGAGCCCTAGCCTTAGCGTAAGCCTAGGGGTGCCCTACCCTAAGCCTAGGGGTGCCCTAGCCTAAGCCTAGGGGTGCCCTAGCCTAAGCCTTGGGCTGCCCTAGCCTAAGCCTAGGGGTGCCCTAGCCTAAGCCTAGGGGTGCCCTTGCCTTAGGCTAGGCGAGCCCAAGCCTTAGCCTAAGCCTAGGGCTGCCCAAGCCTAAGCCTAGGGGTGCCAAGCCTAAGCTTAGGGGTGCCCTAGCCTAAGCCTAGGGGTGCCCTAGCCTAAGCCTAGGGGTGCCCTAGCCTAAGCCTTGGGCTGCCCTAGCCTAAGCCTAGGGGTGCCCTAGCCTAAGCCTTGGGCTGCCCTAGCCTAAGCCTTGGGCTGTTCTAGCCTAAGCCTTGGGCTGCCCTAGCCTAAGCCTAGGGCTGCCCTAACCTAAGCCTAGGGGTGCCCAAGCCTAAGGCTAAGGGTGCCAAGCCTAAGCCTAGGGGTACCCTAGCCTAAGCCTAGGGGTGCCCTAGCCTAAGCCTAGGGGTGCCCTAGGCTTAGGCTAGGGGATCACTAGCCTTAGAGTAAGCCTAGGGGTGCCCTAGCCTAAGCCTAGGGGTGCCCTAGCCTAAGCCTATGGGTGCCCTAGCCTAAGCCTAGGGCTACCCTAGCCTAAGCCTAGGGGTGCTCTAGCCTAAGCCTAGGTGTGCACTAGCCTTAGGCTAAGCGAGCCCTAGCCTTAGCCTAAGCCTTGGGCTGCCCTAGCCTAAGCCTAGGGGTGCCCCAGCCTAAGTCTAGGGGTGCCAAGCCTAAGCTTATGGGTGCCCTAGCCTAAGCCTAGGTCTGTCCTAGCCTAAGCCTAGGGGTGCCCTAGCCTTAGGCTAGGCGAGCCCTAGCCTTAGCCTAAGCCTAGGGGTGCCCTAGCCTAAGCCTAGGGGTGCCCTAGCCTAAGCCTAGGGCTGCACTAGCCTTAGGCTAGGCAAGCCCTATCCTTAGCCTAAGCCTAGGGGTGCCCTAGCCTAAGCCTAGGGTGCCCTAATCTAAGCCTAGGTGTGCCCTAGCTTTAGGCTAGGCGAGCCCTAGCCTTAGCCTAAGCCTATTGCTGCCCTAGCCTAAGCCTAGGGCTACCCTAGCCTAAGCCTAGGGGTGCTCTAGCCTAAGCCTAGGTGTGCGCTAGCCTTAGGCTAAGCGAGCCCTAGCCTTAGCCTAAGCCTTGGGCTGCCCTAGCCTAAGCCTAGGGGTGCCCTAGCCTAAGCCTAGGGGTGCCCTAGCCTAAGCCTAGGGGTGCCCTAGCCTAAGCCTAGGGGTGCCCTAGCCTAAGCCTAGGGGTGCCCTAGCCTAAACCTAGGGGTGCCCTAGCCTAAGCCTAGAGGTGCCCTAGTCTAAGCCTAGGAGTGCCCTAGCCTTAGGCTAGGTGAGCCCTACCCTTAGCGTAAGCCTAGGGGTGCCCTAGCCTAAGCCTAGGGGTGCCCTAGCCTAAGCCTAGGGGTGACCTAGCCTAAGCCTAGGGGTGCCCTAGCCTAAGCCTAGGGGTGCCCTAGTCTAAGCCTAGGGGTGCCCTAGCCTTAGGCTATGTGAGCCCTAGCCTTAGGCTAGGTGAGCCCTAGCCTTAGCGTAAGCCTAGGGGTGCCCTACCCTAAGCCTAGGGGTGCCCTAGCCTAAGCCTAGGGGTGCCCTAGCCTAAGCCTTGGGCTGCCCTAGCCTAAGCCTAGGGGTGCCCTAGCCTAAGCCTAGGGGTGCCCTTGCCTTAGGCTAGGCGAGCCCAAGCCTTAGCCTAAGCCTAGGGCTGCCCAAGCCTAAGCCTAGGGGTGCCAAGCCTAAGCTTAGGGGTGCCCTAGCCTAAGCCTAGGGGTGCCCTAGCCTAAGCCTAGGGGTGCCCTAGCCTAAGCCTTGGGCTGCCCTAGCCTAAGCCTAGGGGTGCCCTAGCCTAAGCCTTGGGCTGCCCTAGCCTAAGCCTTGGGCTGTTCTAGCCTAAGCCTTGGGCTGCCCTAGCCTAAGCCTAGGGGTGCCCTAGCCTAAGCCTAGGGGTTCCCTACCTTTAGGCTAGGCGAGCCCTAGCCATAGCCTAAGCCTAGGGCTGCCCTAACCTAAGCCTAGGGGTGCCCAAGCCTAAGGCTAAGGGTGCCAAGCCTAAGCCTAGGGGTGCCCCAGCCTAAGTCTAGGGGTGCCAAGCCTAAGCTTAGGGGTGCCCTAGCCTAAGCCTAGGTCTGTCCTAGCCTAAGCCTAGGGGTGCCCTAGCCTTAGGCTAGGCGAGCCCTAGCCTTAGCCTAAGCCTAGGGGTGCCCTAGCCTAAGCCTAGGGGTGCCCTAGCCTAAGCCTAGGGCTGCACTAGCCTTAGACTAGGCAAGCCCCATCCTTAGCCTAAGCCTAGGGGTGCCCTAGCCTAAGCCTAGGGTGCCCTAATCTAAGCCTAGGTGTGCCCTAGCTTTAGGCTAGGCTAGCCCTAGCCTTAGCCTAAGCCTATTGCTGCCCTAGCCTAAGCCTAGGGGTGCCCAAGCCTAAGCCTAGGGGTGCCAAGCCTTAGCCTAGCGGTGCCCTAGCCTAAGCCTAGGTCTGTCCTAGCCTAAGACTAGGGGTGCCTTAGCCTTACGATAGGCGAGCCCTAGCCTTAGCCTAAGCCTAGGGGTGCCCTAGCCTTAGGCTAGGCGAGCTCTAGCCTTAGCCTAAGCCTTGGGCTGCCCTAGCCTAAGCCTAGGGGTGCCAAGCCTAAGCCTAGGGGTGACCTAGCCTAAGCCTAGGGGTGCCCTAGCCTAAGCCTTGGGCTGCCCTAGCCTAAGCCTAGGGGTGCCCTAGCCTAAGCCTAGGGGTGCCCTAGCCTTAGACTAGGCGAGCCCTAGCCTTAGCCTAAGCCTAAGGCTGCCCTAGCCTAAGCCTAGGGGTGCCCAAGCCTAAGGCTAAGGGTGCCAAGCCTAAGCCTAGGGGTACCCTAGTCTAAGCCTAGGTGTGCCCTAGCCTAAGCCTAGGGGTGCCCTAGGCTTAGGCTAGGGGATCACTAGCCTTAGAGTAAGCCTAGGGGTGCCCTAGCCTAAGCCTAGGGGTGCCCTAGCCTAAGCATATGGGTGCCCTAGCCTAAGCCTAGGGCTACCCTAGGCTAAGCCTAGGGGTGCTCTAGCCTAAGCCTAGGTGTGCACTAGCCTTAGGCTAAGCGAGCCCTAGCCTTAGCCTAAGCCTTGGGCTGCCCTAGCCTAAGCCTAGGGGTGCCCCAGCCTAAGTCTAGGGGTGCCAAGCCTAAGCCTAGGGGTGCCCTAGCCTAAGCCTAGGTCTGTCCTAGCCTAAGCCTAGGGGTGCCCTAGCCTTAGGCTAGGCGAGCCCTAGCCTTAGCCTAAGCCTAGGGGTGCCCTAGCCTAAGCCTAGGGGTGCCCTAGCCTAAGCCTAGGGCTGCACTAGCCTTAGGCTAGGCAAGCCCTATCCTTAGCCTAAGCCTAGGGGTGCCCTTGCCTAAGCCTAGGGTGCCCTAATCTAAGCCTAGGTGTGCCCTAGCTTTAGGCTAGGCGAGCCCTAGCCTTAGCCTAAGCCTATTGCTGCCCTAGCCTAAGCCTAGGGCTACCCTAGCCTAAGCCTAGGGGTGCTCTAGCCTAAGCCTAGGTTTGCGCTAGCCTTAGGCTAAGCGAGCCCTAGCCTTAGCCTAAGCCTTGGGCTGCCCTAGCCTAAGCCTAGGGGTGCCCTAGCCTAAGCCTAGGGGTGCCCTAGCCTAAGCCTAGGGGTGCCCTAGCCTAAGCCTAGGGGTGCCCTAGCCTAAGCCTAGGGGTGCCCTAGCCTAAGCCTAGGGGTGCCCTAGCCTAAGCCTAGAGGTGCCCTAGTCTAAGCCTAGGGGTGCCCTAGCCTTAGGCTAGGTGAGCCCTACCCTTAGCGTAAGCCTAGGTGTGCCCTAGCCTAAGCCTAGGCGTGCCCTAGCCTAAGCCTAGGGGTGACCTAGCCTAAGCCTAGGGGTGCCCTAGCCTAAGCCTAGGGGTGCCCTAGTCTAAGCCTAGGGGTGCCCTAGCCTTAGGCTATGTGAGCCCTAGCCTTAGGCTAGGTGAGCCCTAGCCTTAGCGTAAGCCTAGGGGTGCCCTACACTAAGCCTAGGGGTGCCCTAGCCTAAGCCTAGGGGTGCCCTAGCCTAAGCCTTGGGCTGCCCTAGCCTAAGCCTAGGGGTGCCCTAGCCTAAGCCTAGGGGTGCCCTTGCCTTAGGCTAGGCGAGCCCAAGCCTTAGCCTAAGTCTAGGGCTGCCCAAGCCTAAGCCTAGGGGTGCCAAGCCTAAGCCTAGGGGTGCCCTAGCCTAAGCCTAGGGGTGCCCTAGCCTAAGCCTAGGGGTGCCCTAGCCTAAGCCTAGGGGTGCCCGAGCCTAAGCCTTGGGCTGCCCTAGCCTAAGCCTAGGGGTGCCCTAGCCTAAGCCTTGGGCTGCCCTAGCCTAAGCCTTGGGCTGTTCTAGCCTAAGCCTTGGGCTGCCCTAGCCTAAGCCTAGGGGTGCCATAGCCTAAGCCTAGGGGTTCCCTACCTTTAGGCTAGGCGAGCCCTAGCCATAGCCTAAGCCTAGGGCTGCCCTAACCTAAGCCTAGGGGTGCCCAAGCCTAAGGCTAAGGGTGCCAAGCCTAAGCCTAGGGGTACCCTAGCCTAAGCCTAGGGGTGCCCTAGCCTAAGCCTAGGGGTGCCCTAGGCTTAGGCTAGGGGATCACTAGCCTTAGAGTAAGCCTAGGGGTGCCCTAGCCTAAGCCTAGGGGTGCCCTAGCCTAAGCCTATGGGTGCCCTAGCCTAAGCCTAGGGCTACCCTAGCCTAAGCCTAGGGGTGCTCTAGCCTAAGCCTAGGTGTGCACTAGCCTTAGGCTAAGCGAGCCCTAGCCTTAGCCTAAGCCTTGGGCTGCCCTAGCCTAAGCCTAGGGGTGCCCCAGCCTAAGTCTAGGGGTGCCAAGCCTAAGCCTAGGGGTGCCCTAGCCAAACCTAGGTCTGTCTTAGCCTAAGCCTAGGGGTGCCCTAGCCTTAGGCTAGGCGAGCCCTAGCCTTAGCCTAAGCCTAGGGGTGCCCTAGCCTAAGCCTAGGGGTGCCCTAGCCTAAGCCTAGGGCTGCACTAGCCTTAGGCTAGGCAAGCCCTATCCTTAGCCTAAGCCTAGGGGTGCCCTAGCCTAAGCCTAGGGTGCCCTAATCTAAGCCTAGGTGTGCCCTAGCTTTAGGCTAGGCGAGCCCTAGCCTTAGCCTAAGCCTATTGCTGCCCTAGCCTAAGCCTAGGGGTGCCCAAGCCTAAGCCTAGGGGTGCCAAGCCTTAGCCTAGCGGTGCCCTAGCCTAAGCCTAGGTCTGTCCTAGCCTAAGACTAGGGGTGCCTTAGCCTTATGATAGGCGAGCCCTAGCCTTAGCCTAAGCCTAGGGGTGCCCTAGCCTTAGGCTAGGCGAGCTCTAGCCTTAGCCTAAGCCTTGGGCTGCCCTAGCCTAAGCCTAGGGGTGCCAAGCCTAAGCCTAGGGGTGACCTAGCCTAAGCCTAGGGGTGCCCTAGCCTAAGCCTTGGGCTGCCCTAGCCTAAGCCTAGGGGTGCCCTAGCCTAAGCCTAGGGGTGCCCTAGCCTAAGCCTAGGGGTTCCCTACCTTTAGGCTAGGCGAGCCCTAGCCATAGCCTAAGCCTAGGGCTGCCCTAACCTAAGCCTAGGGGTGCCCAAGCCTAAGGCTAAGGGTGCCAAGCATAAGCCTAGGGGTACCCTAGCCTAAGCCTAGGGGTGCCCTAGCCTAAGCCTAGGGGTGCCCTAGCCTAAGCCTAGGGGTGCCCTAGCAGAAGCCTATGGGTGCCCTAGCCTAAGCCTAGGGCTACCCTAGCCTAAGCCTAGGGCTACCCTAGCCTAAGCCTAGGGGTGCTCTAGCCTAAGCCTAGGTGTGCACTAGCCTTAGGCTAAGCGAGCCCTAGCCTTAGCCTAAGCCTTGGGCTGCCCTAGCCTAAGCCTAGGGGTGCCCCAGCCTAAGTCTAGGGGTGCCAAGCCTAAGCCTAGGGGTGCCCTAGCCTAAGCCTAGGTCTGTCCTAGCCTAAGCCTAGGGGTGCCCTAGCCTTAGGCTAGGCGAGCCCTAGCCTTAGCCTAAGCCTAGGGGTGCCCTAGCCTAAGCCTACGGGTGCCCTAGCCTAAGCCTAGGGCTGCACTAACCTTAGACTAGGCAAGCCCTATCCTTAGCCTAAGCCTAGGGGTGCCCTAGCCTAAGCCTAGGGTGCCCTAATCTAAGCCTAGGTGTGCCCTAGCTTTAGGCTAGGCGAGCCCTAGCCTTAGCCTAAGCCTATTGCTGCCCTAGCCTAAGCCTAGGGGTGCCCAAGCCTAAGCCTAGGGGTGCCAAGCCTTAGCCTAGTGGTGCCCTAGCCTAAGCCTAGGTCTGTCCTAGCCTAAGACTAGGGGTGCCTTAGCCTTACGATAGGCGAGCCCTAGCCTTAGCCTAAGCCTAGGGGTGCCCTAGCCTTAGGCTAGGCGAGCTCTAGCCTTAGCCTAAGCCTTGGGCTGCCCTAGCCTAAGCCTAGGGGTGCCAAGCCTAAGCCTAGGGGTGACCTAGCCTAAGCCTAGGGGTGCCCTAGCCTAAGCCTTGGGCTGCCCTAGCCTAAGCCTAGGGGTGCCCTAGCCTTAGACTAGGCGAGCCCTAGCCTTAGCCTAAGCCTAAGGCTGCCCTAGCCTAAGCCTAGTGGTGCCCAAGCCTAAGGCTAAGGGTGCCAAGCCTAAGCCTAGGGGTACCCTAGTCTAAGCCTAGGTGTGCCCTAGCCTAAGCCTAGGGGTGCCCTAGGCTTAGGCTAGGGGATCACTAGCCTTAGAGTAAGCCTAGGGGTGCCCTAGCCTAAGCCTAGGGGTGCCCTAGCCTAAGCATATGGGTGCCCTAGCCTAAGCCTAGGGCTACCCTAGCCTAAGCCTAGGGGTGCTCTAGCCTAAGCCTAGGGGTGCCCTAGCCTTAGGCTAGGCGAGCCCTAGCCTTAGCCTAAGCCTAGGGGTGCCCTAGCCTAAGCCTAGGGGTGCCCTAGCCTAAGCCTAGGGCTGCACTAGCCTTAGGCTAGGCAAGCCCTATCCTTAGCCTAAGCCTAGGGGTGCCCTTGCCTAAGCCTAGGGTGCCCTAATCTAAGCCTAGGTGTGCCCTAGCTTTAGGCTAGGCGAGCCCTAGCCTTAGCCTAAGCCTATTGCTGCCCTAGCCTAAGCCTAGGGCTACCCTAGCCTAAGCCTAGGGGTGCTCTAGCCTAAGCCTAGGTGTGCGCTAGCCTTAGGCTAAGCGAGCCCTAGCCTTAGCCTAAGCCTTGGGCTGCCCTAGCCTAAGCCTAGGGGTGCCCTAGCCTAAGCCTAGGGGTGCCCTAGCCTAAGCCTAGGGGTGCCCTAGCCTAAGCCTAGGGGTGCCCTAGCCTAAGCCTAGGGGTGCCCTAGCCTAAGCCTAGGGGTGCCCTAGCCTAAGCCTAGAGGTGCCCTAGTCTAAGCCTAGGGGTGCCCTAGCCTTAGGCTAGGTGAGCCCTACCCTTAGCGTAAGCCTAGGTGTGCCCTAGCCTAAGCCTAGGGGTGCCCTAGCCTAAGCCTAGGGGTGACCTAGCCTAAGCCTAGGGGTGCCCTAGCCTAAGCCTAGGGGTGCCCTAGTCTAAGCCTAGGGGTGCCCTAGCCTTAGGCTATGTGAGCCCTAGCCTTAGGCTAGGTGAGCCCTAGCCTTAGCGTAAGCCTAGGGGTGCCCTACACTAAGCCTAGGGGTGCCCTAGCCTAAGCCTTGGGCTGCCCTAGCCTAAGCCTAGGGGTGCCCTAGCCTAAGCCTAGGGGTGCCCTTGCCTTAGGCTAGGCGAGCCCAAGCCTTAGCCTAAGCCTAGGGCTGCCCAAGCCTAAGCCTAGGGGTGCCAAGCCTAAGCCTAGGGGTGCCCTAGCCTAAGCCTAGGGGTGCCCTAGCCTAAGCCTAGGGGTGCCCTAGCCTAAGCCTAGGGGTGCCCTAGCCTAAGCCTTGGGCTGCCCTAGCCTAAGCCTAGGGGTGCCCTAGCCTAAGCCTTGGGCTGCCCTAGCCTAAGCCTTGGGCTGTTCTAGCCTAAGCCTTGGGCTGCCCTAGCCTAAGCCTAGGGGTGCCCTAGCCTAAGCCTAGGGGTTCCCTACCTTTAGGCTAGGCGAGCCCTAGCCATAGCCTAAGCCTAGGGCTGCCCTAACCTAAGCCTAGGGGTGCCCAAGCCTAAGGCTAAGGGTGCCAAGCCTAAGCCTAGGGGTACCCTAGCCTAAGCCTAGGGGTGCCCTAGCCTAAGCCTAGGGGTGCCCTAGGCTTAGGCTAGGGGATCACTAGCCTTAGAGTAAGCCTAGGGGTGCCCTAGCCTAAGCCTAGGGGTGCCCTAGCCTAAGCCTATGGGTGCCCTAGCCTAAGCCTAGGGCTACCCTAGCCTAAGCCTAGGGGTGCTCTAGCCTAAGCCTAGGTGTGCACTAGCCTTAGGCTAAGCGAGCCCTAGCCTTAGCCTAAGCCTTGGGCTGCCCTAGCCTAAGCCTAGGGGTGCGCCAGCCTAAGTCTAGGGGTGCCAAGCCTAAGCCTAGGGGTGCCCTAGCCTAAGCCTAGGTCTGTCCTAGCCTAAGCCTAGGGGTGCCCTAGCCTTAGGCTAGGCGAGCCCTAGCCTTAGCCTAAGCCTAGGGGTGCCCTAGCCTAAGCCTAGGGGTGCCCTAGCCTAAGCCTAGGGCTGCACTAGCCTTAGGCTAGGCAAGCCCTATCCTTAGCCTAAGCCTAGGGGTGCCATAGCCTAAGCCTAGGGTGCCCTAATCTAAGCCTAGGTGTGCCCTAGCTTTAGGCTAGGCGAGCCCTAGCCTTAGCCTAAGCCTATTGCTGCCCTAGCCTAAGCCTAGGGGTGCCCAAGCCTAAGCCTAGGGGTGCCAAGCCTTAGCCTAGCGGTGCCCTAGCCTAAGCCTAGGTCTGTCCTAGCCTAAGACTAGGGGTGCCTTAGCCTTACGATAGGCGAGCCCTAGCCTTAGCCTAAGCCTAGGGGTGCCCTAGCCTTAGGCTAGGCGAGCTCTAGCCTTAGCCTAAGCCTTGGGCTGCCCTAGCCTAAGCCTAGGGGTGCCAAGCCTAAGCCTAGGGGTGACCTAGCCTAAGCCTAGGGGTGCCCTAGCCTAAGCCTTGGGCTGCCCTAGCCTAAGCCTAGGGGTGCCCTAGCCTAAGGCTAGGGGTGCCCTAGCCTAAGCCTAGGGCTGCACTAGCCTTAGGCTAGGCAAGCCCTATCCTTAGCCTAAGCCTAGGGGTGCCCTTGCCTAAGCCTAGGGTGCCCTAATCTAAGCCTAGGTGTGCCCTAGCTTTAGGCTAGGCGAGCCCTAGCCTTAGCCTAAGCCTATTGCTGCCCTAGCCTAAGCCTAGGGCTACCCTAGCCTAAGCCTAGGGGTGCTCTAGCCTAAGCCTAGGTGTGCGCTAGCCTTAGGCTAAGCGAGCCCTAGCCTTAGCCTAAGCCTTGGGCTGCCCTAGCCTAAGCCTAGGGGTGCCCTAGCCTAAGCCTAGGGGTGCCCTAGCCTAAGCCTAGGGGTGCCCTAGCCTAAGCCTAGGGGTGCCCTAGCCTAAGCCTAGGGGTGCCCTAGCCTAAGCCTAGAGGTGCCCTAGTCTAAGCCTAGGGGTGCCCTAGGCTTAGGCTAGGTGAGCCCTACCCTTAGCGTAAGCCTAGGGGTGCCCTACCCTAAGCCTAGGGGTGCCCTAGCCTGAGCCTAGGGGTGCCCTAGCCTAAGCCTTGGGCTGCCCTAGCCTAAGCCTAGGGGTGCCCTAGCCTAAGCCTAGGGGTGCCCTTGCCTTAGGCTAGGCGAGCCCAAGCCTTAGCCTAAGCCTAGGGCTGCCCAAGCCTAAGCCTAGGGGTGCCAAGCCTAAGCCTAGGGGTGCCCTAGCCTAAGCCTAGGGGTGCCCTAGCCTAAGCCTAGGGGTGCCCTAGCCTAAGCCTAGGGGTGCCCTAGCCTAAGCCTTGGGCTGCCCTAGCCTAAGCCTAGGGGTGCCCTAGCCTAAGCCTTGGGCTGCCCTAGCCTAAGCCTTGGGCTGTTCTAGCCTAAGCCTTGGGCTGCCCTAGCCTAAGCCTAGGGGTGCCCTAGCCTAAGCCTAGGGGTTCCCTACCTTTAGGCTAGGCGAGCCCTAGCCATAGCCTAAGCCTAGGGCTGCCCTAACCTAAGCCTAGGGGTGCCCAAGCCTAAGGCTAAGGGTGGCAAGCCTAAGCCTAGGGGTACCCTAGCCTAAGCCTAGGGGTGCCCTAGCCTAAGCCTAGGGGTGCCCTAGGCTTAGGCTAGGGGATCACTAGCCTTAGAGTAAGCCTAGGGGTGCCCTAGCCTAAGCCTAGGGGTGCCCTAGCCTAAGCCTATGGGTGCCCTAGCCTAAGCCTAAGGCTACCCTAGCCTAAGCCTAGGGGTGCTCTAGCGTAAGCCTAGGTGTGCACTAGCCTTAGGCTAAGCGAGCCCTAGCCTTAGCCTAAGCCTTGGGCTGCCCTAGCCTAAGCCTAGGGGTGCCCCAGCCTAAGTCTAGGGGTGCCAAGCCTAAGCTTAGGGGTGCCCTAGCCTAAGCCTAGGTCTGTCCTAGCCTAAGCCTAGGGGTGCCCTAGCCTTAGGCTAGGCGAGCCATAGCCTTAGCCTAAGCCTAGGGGTGCCCTAGCCTAAGCCTAGGGGTGCCCTAGCCTAAGCCTAGGGCTGCATTAGCCTTAGGCTAGGCAAGCCCTATCCTTAGCCTAAGCCTAGGGGTGCCCTAGCCTAAGCCTAGGGTGCCCTAATCTAAGCCTAGGTGTGCCCTAGCTTTAGGCTAGGCGAGCCCTAGCCTTAGCCTAAGCCTATTGCTGCCCTAGCCTAAGCCTAGGGGTGCCCAAGCCTAAGCCTAGGGGTGCCAAGCCTTAGCCTAGCGGTGCCCTAGCCTAAGCCTAGGTCTGTCCTAGCCTAAGACTAGGGGTGCCTTAGCCTTACGATAGGCGAGCCCTAGCCTTAGCCTAAGCCTAGGGGTGCCCTAGCCTTAGGCTAGGCGAGCTCTAGCCTTAGCCTAAGCCTTGGACTGCCCTAGCCTAAGCCTAGGGGTGCCAAGCCTAAGCCTAGGGGTGACCTAGCCTAAGCCTAGGGGTGCCCTAGCCTTAGACTAGGCGAGCCCTAGCCTTAGCCTAAGCCTAAGGCTGCCCTAGCCTAAGCCTAGGGGTGCCCAAGCCTAAGGCTAAGGGTGCCAAGCCTAAGCCTAGGGGTACCCTAGTCTAAGCCTAGGTGTGCCCTAGCCTAAGCCTAGGGGTGCCCTAGGCTTAGGCTAGGGGATCACTAGCCTTAGAGTAAGCCTAGGGGTGCCCTAGCCTAAGCCTAGGGGTGCCCTAGCCTAAGCATATGGGTGCCCTAGCCTAAGCCTAGGGCTACCCTAGCCTAAGCCTAGGGGTGCTCTAGTCTTAGCCTAGGTTTGCCCTAGCCTTAGGCTAAGCGAGCCCTAGCCTTAGCCTAAGCCTTGGGCTGCCCTAGCCTAAGCCTAGGGGTGCCCAAGCCTAAGTCTAAGGGTGCCAAGCCTAAGCCTAGGGGTGCCCTAGCCTAAGCCTAGGTCTGTCCTAGCCTAAGCCTAGGGGTGCCCTAGCCTTAGGCTAGGCGAGCCCTAGCCTTAGCCTAAGCCTAGGGGTGCCCTAGCCTAAGACTAGGGGTGCCCTAGCCTAAGCCTAGGGGTGCCCTAGCCTAAGCCTAGGGCTGCACTAGCCTTAGGCTAGGCAAGCCCTAGCCTTAGCCTAAGCCTAGGGGTGCCCTAGCCTAAGCCTAGGGCTGCACTAGCCTTAGGCTAGGCAAGCCCTAGCCTTAGCCTAAGCCTAGGGGTGCCCTAGCCTAAGCCTAGGGCTGCACTAGCCTTAGGCTAGGCAAGCCCTAGCCTTAGACTAAGCCTTGGGCTGCCCTAGCCTAAGCCTAGGGGTGCCAAGCCTAAGCCTAGGGATGCCCAAGCATAAGCCTAGGGGTGCCAAGCCTTAGCCTAGGGGTGCCCTAGCCCAAACCTAAGTCTGTCCTAGCCTAAGCCTAGGGGTGCCCTTGCCTTAGGATAGGCGAACCCTAGCCTTAGCCTAAGCCAATGGTTGCACTAGCCAAAGCCTAGGGGTGCCCTAGCCTAAGCCTAGGGATGCCCTAGCCTAAGCCTAGGGGTGCCCTAGCCTAAGCCTAGGGGTGCCCTAGCCTAAGCCTGGGGGTGCCCTAGCCTAAGCCTAGGGGTGCCCTAGCCTAAGCCTAGGGGTGCCCTAGTCTAAGCCTAGGGGTGCCCTAGCCTTAGTCTAGGTGAGCCCTAGCCTTAGCGTAAGCCTAGGTGTGCCCTAGCCTAAGCCTAGGGGTGCCCTAGCCTAAGCCTAGGGGTGCCCTAGCCTAAGCCTAGGGGTGCCTTAGTCTAAGCCTAGGGGTGCCCTAGCCTTAGGCTAGGTGAGCCGTAGCCTTAGGCTAGGTGAGCCCTAGACTTAGCGTAAGCCTAGGGGTGCCCTAGTCTAAGCCTAGGGGTGCCCTAGCCTAAGCCTAGGGGTGCCCTAGCCTAAGCCTTGGGCTGCCCTATCCTAAGCCTAGGGGTGCCCTAGCCTAAGCCTAGGGGTGCCCTTGCCTTAGGCTAGGCGAGCCCAAGCCTTAGCCTAAGCAGAGGGCTGCCCTAGCCTAAGCCTAGGGGTGCCCAAGCCTAAGCTTAGGGGTGCCAAGCCTAAGCCTAGTGGTGCCCTAGCCTAAGCCTAGGGGCGCCCTAGCCGAAGCCTAGGGGTGCCCTAGCCTAAGCCTAGGGGTGCCCTAGCCTAAGCCTTGGGCTGCCCTAGCCTAAGCCTAGGGGTGCCCTAGCCTAAGCCTTGGGGTGCCCTAGCCTAAGCCTTGGGCTGCCCTAGCCTAAGCCTTGGGCTGCCCTAGCCTAAGCCTAGGGGTGCCCTAGCCTAAGCCTAGGGGTTCCCTAGCCCGAGGCTAGGCGAGCCCTAGCCTTAGCCTAAGCCTAGGGCTGCCCTAGCCTAAGCCTAGGGGTGCCCAAGCCTAAGGCTAAGGGTGCCAAGCCTAAGCCTAGGGGTACCCTAGCCTAAGGCTAGGGGTGCCCTAGCCTAAGCCTAGGGGTGCCCTAGGCATAGGCTAGGGGATCTCTAGCCTTAGAGTAAGCCTAGGGGTGCCTTAGCCTAAGCCTAGGGGTGCCCTAGCCTAAGCCTATGGGTGCCGTAGCCTAAGCCTAGGGCTACCCTAGCCTAAGCCTAGGGGTGCTCTAGCCTAAGCCTAGGTGTGCGCTAGCCTTACGCTAAGCGAGCCCTAGCCTTAGCCTAAGCCTTGGGCTGCCCTAGCCTAAGCCTAGGGGTGCCCTAGCCTAAGCCTAGGGGTGCCCTAGCCTAAGCCTAGGGGTGCCCTAGCCTAAGCCTAGGGGTGACCTAGCCTAAGCCTAGGGGTGCCCTAGCCTAAGCCTAGGGGTGCCCTAGTCTAAGCCTAGGGGTGCCCTAGCCTTAGGCTATGTGAGCCCTAGCCTTAGGCTAGGTGAGCCCTAGCCTTAGCGTAAGCCTAGGGGTGCCCTACGCTAAGCCTAGGGGTGCCCTAGCCTAAGCCTAGGGGTGCCCTAGCCTAAGCCTAGGGGTGCCCTTGCCTTAGGCTAGGCGAGCCCAAGCCTTAGCCTAAGCCTAGGGCTGCCCAAGCCTAAGCCTAGGGGTGCCCTAGCCTAAGCCTAGGTCTGTCCTAGCCTAAGCCTAGGGGTGCCCTAGCCTTAGGCTAGGCGAGCCCTAGCCTTAGCCTAAGCCTAGGGGTGCCCTAGCCTAAGCCTAGGGGTGCCCTAGCCTAAGCCTAGGGCTGCACTAGCCTTAGACTAGGCAAGCCCTATCCTTAGCCTAAGCCTAGGGGTGCCCTAGCCTAAGCCTAGGGTGCCCTAATCTAAGCCTAGGTGTGCCCTAGCTTTAGGCTAGGCTAGCCCTAGCCTTAGCCTAAGCCTATTGCTGCCCTAGCCTAAGCCTAGGGGTGCCCAAGCCTAAGCCTAGGGGTGCCAAGCCTTAGCCTAGCGGTGCCCTAGCCTAAGCCTAGGTCTGTCCTAGCCTAAGACTAGGGGTGCCTTAGCCTTACGATAGGCGAGCCCTAGCCTTAGCCTAAGCCTAGGGGTGCCCTAGCCTTAGGCTAGGCGAGCTCTAGCCTTAGCCTAAGCCTTGGGCTGCCCTAGCCTAAGCCTAGGGGTGCCAAGCCTAAGCCTAGGGGTGACCTAGCTTAAGCCTAGGGGTGCCCTAGCCTAAGCCTTGGGCTACCCTAGCCTAAGCCTAGGGGTGCCCTAGCCTAAGCCTAGGGGTGCCCTAGCCTTAGACTAGGCGAGCCCTAGCCTTAGCCTAAGCCTAAGGCTGCCCTAGCCTAAGCCTAGGGGTGCCCAAGCCTAAGGCTAAGGGTGCCAAGCCTAAGCCTAGGGGTACCCTAGTCTAAGCCTAGGTGTGCCCTATAGCCTAAGCCTAGGGGTGCCCTAGGCTTAGGCTAGGGGATCACTAGCCTTAGAGTAAGCCTAGGGGTGCCCTAGCCTAAGCCTAGGGGTGCCCTAGCCTAAGCATATGGGTGCCCTAGCCTAAGCCTAGGGCTACCCTAGCCTAAGCCTAGGGGTGCTCTAGCCTAAGCCT
>NW_027458561.1:0-63035 GCF_050624435.1 Tenrec ecaudatus | reverse complement strand
TCCCATGTTGTTAGAATTTCCTTATCATGCCAGGGTTCTCTGGCTAGTGTTTCCTAAAGTGATCATTTTATTTCTCCCTACACTAGCTCACGAAATGTAAATATGTATGTGTTAATGCTTAGGCTCCACCTCTGTTGCATTTCTCATACGAGTTATTATCATTTGGCCTTGTGCTTTTGTTCTTGTTATTTACTGTGGAGTGTTTTCAACTCATAGCCACCTCATGTGTCCAGGGTTGAACTGTTGGTTTTGGAATGGTGTGCCCTCTCAGAACACATTGGTCTGGTTTTGTTCTGATTTGCTCAATGGTTTTTTATTTGCTCAATCAATCTAATAATTTCTTATATGCAAGAGCCAGTTGTACGGCCCTGAGGTAAGCAGTATTGTCTGAGGGTCCTGGCTTTTCCAGGACAATGCGTTCCAGTTATCTGAATTGAATAGATTGTTTTCTTCGTCTCCTCTTTGTACTACACAGAAGATCCAGATCATCTCTGTAACTGATGACTGACAGAATAAAAAGCTCTGGGCATATGAACAGAAATGTAATTGCCAGGCATTTAGTTGTACACACATGGACCTGCATGCTGACCTGGTTCAACAAGTTTTCATTTGAG
Source organism: Tenrec ecaudatus (assembly GCF_050624435.1). NCBI lineage: Eukaryota > Metazoa > Chordata > Mammalia > Afrosoricida > Tenrecidae > Tenrec > Tenrec ecaudatus. The sequence continues at coordinate 62,421 of NW_027458561.1, read as the reverse complement.
CATTACTGAAATTGTGAGTAATGTTGGTGACTTCAGCTCTATCCCATTGGGAGCAACATCTGCTTAAAAGTGAGTGACAAGAGGACTAAATGAGCCAATGTGGCCAAATCTTTTTGGAAATTGCCTCAGAATCGTGGTTGCTGAATAAATGCAGTGTTTTATCATGAACATGTTGTGTGAAAGAGGCCCTAGTGGTTCACTGGTTTAATCGATGCCGCTGGCCAGACCCTCTGTGGCTCCAGCATTCCAGGCCCATCAAGGGAGGCCAAGGAGGCTGCGTGGGCCCGTGAAGATTTACAGACTTGGAAACACTAGCGAGCAGTTCCACTCCCTGTTTTATGGTCAAAATGAGTTAAAATGTACTTGACCGCAGTCCATTTGGTTTTGGTTCATCATGAAGGAATGGGAAGGCTTTAAAACCCGGCACCCGATGCACTGCTGTGGATGAGATTTTGAAAGGCTTATTGGATCGACACTAGGTTACACTGTTGTAGCAGAATTGTGGAGTGACCGTGACAGCTCATGCGACTTTATGCCATAGCTAGTTGGCCATGCTGTGAAATCTTAGCATAAAGTGCAACCTTTTCTATGTTGTTGTTAGGTGGCTTCGTGTCCATTCCAGCCCCTAAAGCCCTCTATGTAACAGCGCGACACACTGCCCTGTCCTGCACCATCCTCACATGTTCCCACGTTGGAGCCATTGCGACAGCCCCTGTGTCGATCCATGTTGGCGAAGGCCTTTCTCTTCTTTGCCTCTCTCTCCCTCACCAAGCACCATGTCCTTCTCCAGGGACTGGTCTCTCCTGAAAAGATGCGGGAACAAAAGTATGACAAGTCATGGAGGCCAGTCCCACAGCTGAGAGAATGCTAGTGGTCATCATGTTCAGCTAGTCGGCCTTCCAAGATCTGCAAATGTGAAAAAATCATTAAAAATCTAAAATGTGAAAAACATCTCAAAGCCTGGTATGTAAGTCCTAGTATCCTAACAGTTTAACATTGAAATGCACTGAAGTTCAGTCAACTTATAAGAAAATTGGAACCTAAGTACATTTTCCCAATCAGCAAAAAGGACATGCTATTATGATACTGAATATATTGTGCTCTTTTGTCAGTATATCCTATGAGCTTAGTGTGTATTGATGTGCGTATCCAGTATTTTTTGAGGGGAGCAGTCCATAATAATTACATGACAGTAGCTTTGTCTCAGTGGGAAAATTTTCAAGATATCTGCATATATTCTTTTTTTTAATCATTATATTACAACTCATCACAATCCATACATCAATTGTGTAAAGCACATTTGCACATTCATTTCCATTATCAATCTCAAAGCATTTGCACTTCACTTAAGCCCCTGGCATCAGCTCCTCATTTTTGCCCCTCCCTCCCCACTACCCCCTCCCTTATGAACCCTTGATAACTTATAAATTATTATTTTGTCATATCTTATACTGTCCAAAATGTCCCTTCACCCACTTTTCTGTTGTCAATCCCCCAGGGAGGAGGTTATATGTAGTTTCTTGTGATCGGTTCGCTCTTTCCACCCCACCCTCCCTCCATCCTCCTGGTATCGCCACTCTCACCACTGGACCTGAATGGATCATCCACCTTGGATTCCTTGTTTCCATGTTCCTATCTGTACCAGTGTACAGAGGGTATCTATATTCTATTGTTACCTTTCACTCTTGCCCGGTTTCCCTTTTCAATAGCTTGTCCTATCTCATTGAAAATACAAAATACACAAGCGTGCAACTGCAGAGTGACTGGAAAGTAGGCGAGTAACATAGACACTCTATAGAAAATTTCATAATTCCCCAAATAATCATCTCTATCACCAGGTAATACGTCAGCTCTTGATCACGTAGAATTCTCCAAGAGGATACCATGACTCCAGGGCTTTGGGTCCCTACTTTGTTAGTTCATACCAGCAGCTCTCCAATGGCTAAGGAGGGGCGACAGGGAGAAGCACAAATTCTGCAGTGTTTCCTAGTTGTCATCTTCCTTTCACCCTGTGCTTCCTGTTCTGATAAATATTCTAATTTCAATCCTCCCTCCAATGGAAGAGAGGATATGAATTTGGAATCGAGGCTTTTATTTTTGATCATTCATCTGATTTATGTGTTCTGACTGTTCTCTATTCTGAAACAGCTAGATAGAAATAAGGCTGCAGTTGGTCACAGACAAACTGTACAGAGATAAACTCATTATGCTAGAAGCATGCAGTCCTTGGGATAACATGTAATTAGTGAGGGAGTGTGTCTAGTGCAGTGGTTCTCAACCTTCCTAATGCTGCAACCCTGTAATACAGTTCCTCATGTGTGCTCACCCCCCAACCAAAAATTTATTTTCATTACTGTAATTTTGCTACTGTTATGAACGGGAGAACCCTTTGAGAGGGTTGTTCAACCCCCAAAGGAGTTGCAACCCACAGGTTCAGAACAGCTGATCTAGTGGGTGAAGTGGGTTAGCTAAACCCTGATGGAAATCCTTAGAGCAAGACCCCTGTGTCTAATGCCCATGTGAAGTCTCTGTTTCCCCAGGACTGTCTTCTTCATCCTTTCACATAGTGGAATGCATGGTACCTTGCCAAGCCAGAATATACGGGATGTTTTAGGACACTGTGGCTGTTGAGGAGGTGGCTCTGAATTTCTCCGAGGAAGAATGGGCATTGCTGGACCTTTCTGAGAGGAAACTATAGAGACACGGGATGATGGAAACTTTTAGAAACCTGGCCTCAGTAGGTATGAATATTTTCATTAAAAACGGAAAGATGTGTGCGTGCGTGTGTATATGTATATTTGTGTATGTTTCATACTCAGTGATGCTATTGCAGTATGTGAGCTGAGTAATGGGAATACTTTGTTATATAAACAAGTGTAGTACTTTCCTCTCAGGAGCATGATGTCATGTTTCCCCATGAATATAAGGCTCTTAGTGTTATACTGATTTCTTATATCAAGTGTGACTATGAGTCTACTAAGTTTCCTTACGTGTTATAAATGTGAGTGTTGACCTTTGGTGCAGAGAGGCTATGTGTGCATTGTGCCTTGTAAGAGCTCTGTGTTTTTTCAAGGTTAACATGATAGCTTTATCTATTTATTATCTATTTATCCATTGTGTGTCAAGCACAGTTGTACATGTGTTACCTCATCATCCTCAAAACATTTGCTTTCTACTTGAGCCCTTGGTATCAGCTCCTCAATTTCCCCCCTCCCTGCTCACTGCCTCTCCATCATGAACCCTTGATAATTTATAAATTATTATTTTTTCATCCTTACACTGTCAGATGTCTCCCTTCACCCACTTTTCTGTTGTCCATCCCCCAGGGAGGGGGTTTTATGTAGATCCTTGTAATGGGTCCCCCCTTTCTGCCCCACCTTCCTTTCACCCTCATGATAGCACCACTCTCACCACTGGTCCTGAAGGCATCTTCTGTCCCAGATTCCCTATGTTTCAGGTTCCTATCTGTACCAGTGTGCATCCTCTGGTCTAGCTGGATTTGTAAGAGAATTAGGTTCATGATAGTGGAGGGGAGGAGGAGCATTTAGGAAGTAGAGGAAAGTTGTATTTTCATTGTTTCTACACTGTACCCTGACTGGCTCGTCTCTTCCCTATGATCCTTCTGTAAGGGGCTGTCCAGTTGCTGACAGACGGGCTTTGGATCCCCAATCTTCACTCCCCTTCATTCACAATATGCCCGATACTGATCCCATCGACACCTTGTAATCAATCCATAGGTTGTGTGTTTTTTCCATGTGGGCTTTCTTGCTTCTAAGCTAGATGGCCACTTGTTTACCTTCAACCCTTTAAGATCCCATATGCTATATCTTTTGGTAGCTGGGCTCCATCAGTTTTCTTCACATTTTCTTTGCACACAGTTGTCTTCAGCTATCATCTTAGGAAGGTGAGCATCGTGGAATGCCAGGTAATAGAACAAAGTGTTCTTGCATTGAGGGAGCACTTGCATGGAGGCCCAATGTCCATCTGATACCGTAATACTAAACCTATTAATATATGCACCTAGATCTATTTCCCCACCCTAATATAAATATATTTACATATGCACATGCTTGTATTTAGACTTCTGTAAATGCTCTTTGTCTCCTAGTTCTTTCCTCTATTTCCTTTTACTTTCCTCTTGTCCCACTATCATGCTCTGTCTGTAGTTCAGTAATTTCAGGGTTTCAGCAATTCTTCTCAGTTACATTGCCTTGATCAATCCCTACCAGGCATCTTACACCCTCCTTGCCACTTATTTTGTGTCAGGGGAAAGGCCAGACCCTAACACATCACAGCGGGTCGGTTGGTGCAATTGTACAGTGATAATAAATAAAGATTATAGTAAAGTCATAGGGAGCATGAGAGATAGAAGAGAGATTGAAATAATGGAGTCAGACACATTTCATAGTTGCATGTTCACCTCAGCCTCACTTGGTGGTCCACATGGGGAGAGAAATATTTATTGCTAAGCAAGGCTTTTATATCATCTGGGGATGTGCAGGCCCCCTAATTACAGGTGAAGAAATCCATCACAGGAAAGTGTTGTGCTGTAGGTAATATAGTAATGGGAGTGGGATGCTGTAGGGGTTCATATGCTGTTGGAAGAGGAGGGAGTAAGGGTGTGCATGTGACAAGGTGGGCGGACCCGAGATTCAGCATGGCAGCCTAACTTTGGATGTCACTGAGCAGGTTTGACCTGTTCTCTGGTTCACTGTAGAAATCATTATCAGTAAGGTGTACTGTAAACCCACCTTGCAGGGTCTAAATTGAAGCCTTTAGGGGGAAGTATCCCATTGTCCTTAACAGCAGGGATGGGCCCTATATGTGGTGGGACTAGACAGTCCTCTGACAGCTGATTGCCTTCAGGGAGGTAACTTGACAATTATTTACCATTAATTGTGAGCAGTGTCCTAAGTCTAACATATATTTGGGGGAGATGACTTGGAGAAATCTTTCTGTTTCCCACTATTTTGGATCACTTATTGATTGTTCCCTTTTCCCTGGGTTGGTTAACACCACTTTCTTTCCCCCACCTCCCCTTCTCCCATGTCATGCTCCCCGCCCCAACCATGGGTCCTGTTGCTTTCTCCTCCAGATTGTGTATCTGGCCTATATTATCTAGTTAGAAGTGCAGATATAATATGCACACACACACACACACATACACACACACAAGCACACATACACACAAAAGAGCAAAACAAAATGACAAAAGAAAACAAAACAACAGCAACAAGAAAAAAAGGGAAAAAAGAGAAAAGCCTGTAAAAAGTTAGAGGTCTGTATGTTGACCTTTAGGAGTGCTTTTCTGTGGAGTCTGATGGGGTGCCACGCCCTGGCCCCCGAGTCTAATTTTGGTACTCTTGGGACTTCCTTGCTCTACTCCCCTTGCTGTTCTGTTGCACAACACCCTTAGTGTTTTGCCTGGGTGTGGTGGGGTCAGATCGGATGCAATTCCCAAACTGTCTCCAGTGTTGTCCCCTATAGGGCTATAGGTCAGTGAGGGATGTCATGATTCATAGTCGGGGCAGCCATAGTGCTTCTTTTTGCATGGGCTGCTCAGAGCAGGCATATTGTCCTCAAAGCTTGGTGGGCCAGGATGTGTGTTCCACTCTCTCTTCCTCCCCCTTCATTTTCTCCCGTGTGCTCTGATCAGACATGTCCCTTTCCCTGAGCTGTAGCTTCAGTGTTGTCCTCTGAAGTAAATTCTTCTGGGGGAAGGGGCAGCTGTCCTCTTAGTTGGCATTGGGGCTGGCCCCTCTGATATTTTTGTTATAAATAGATTTTCATCCACCAAAATTCCACAGACCTAGAGGAGCATAGGACTGGCTCAGTGTCAGGGAATTGTTGATTATCTTTTCACACTTTCCTTGTGATGTGTTTTTCTCCAAGAGCAGCATGTCAGGTACACCTTTTCGCCCTCATATGACACTAATGTGATGGGGATCTGCCTTAGGCTGGGTTCTCTAGAAAAATAAAACTATAGACACTGACATATGCATAAGAGAGAGCTTTTCATCAAGAGAACAAACATCCCAGCCCAGTCCAACTGAAGCCCATGGGTCCAATGCTACCTAGAGCATCCATGGCTCAGTGTGTTCAAGTCCCCAAACTTCAGTTTTTGGGTGAGCATCAATCCTATCTGTTGTCCAGCTTGATATATGTGTGTGTATCACATACATATATGTGTGTGTATCACATACATATATGTGTGTCTATATAGTCACTCTAATATTATATGTGCACACGAATGCCTTGGTTTAGTTTATTAATTCATCAGTATATGAGGACCTTCAACACTACAGAAAACTACAGGACTCTAAATTCATGCTTTCATCACAGAATGGGTGGAAACAAATTCCCTGTTTCAGGGTTTTAATCTGAATACATTTGTACTTCCTTTTCTGTAAGATAAATGCTATAATTTTGATCATGCTGTATTTCTTTTTTTATTAAATCACTTTATTGGGTCTTGTAGAACTCTTATCATAATCCACACCTCCATCCATTGTGTCAAGCACATTAGTACATTTGTTGGCATACTCATTCTCAAAGCATTTTCTTTCTACTTGAGCCCTTGCTGTCAGCTTCTCATTTTTATTCCCCCCTCCTCATGAACCCTTGATAATTTGTAAAGTATTATTTGTTCATCTCTTACACTGCCCTATGTCCTCCTTCACCCACTTTTCTGTTGTCTATCCCCCTGGGGAGGGAGTTATACGTAGATCATTGTGATAGGTTCCCTCTTTCTCCCCCCACCTTCCCCTTCCACTTCTGATTAACAATTAATAGTTAGGGAGTTAAGTACCAAGAGTTATTTCAGCGTGTTTAAATGTAGCCTACAATGTTTTAGCATTTATTAGCTATTCATGGCATATCGTGAATATTTTATGGATGTGATAATTAAATTATGATTAAAGGAATTTTTATGTCTTTTTGGAAGCCTCTTCCTTAAAAAAAAGTGAACCTGGTAGCTCTAGTTAGAACATACAGTCAATTTTTAATATCACTGGTAAAAGTGGACATTTATGGTTGTCCTTTTTCTGACGTGGGGTGATGTTTTTTCAAGTATGACTTTTTCTTTTTAGGAATGTATATTAGCATATTAACATTTTGAACTATATTTGTTTTATGTTAGATTTGTAGAGTTATTTTTCCTTAGCATGAAAAGTCTTTGACTTTGTTTAGTAAGTTTTGTGTCTATTTAGATTATTAATTCTTTTTACATTAATTGGTATATATTACAGTGCTCATTTTCTTATATTAAATCAACTCTAGGATAGATTCTACTTAATTATCATGTGTAATTATTTTCATGTGTTTTCTGACTCTATTCCCAATGTTTTCAAGAACTTTTTCATGTAGATCCATTATCAATATTGCTCTACAGTTTTCTTGAAGTATCATTATCTGACCTTGTTTACAGGTTATTACTGGTCTCATAGAAAATATTAATAAGGTTACTCTGACAATTATTGTTATGTTTCACCCAATAACGTGAACTTAGACAAAAAGAATAAAGCGTCTATTCATATTGCGTGAATACTCTCCTGTCTAGCTGCCAGAATCTTCAACTTTAATCTGTCTTACAGTTAGCCTTGAAGTTTCTCATGGAATTGAATTGTGATTCAGTTGATTGTAAACTTTCTGAACATCCTGAAACCCACTCGACTCTCATAGATCACTTGCTCTGGCTGGATCCTCTAGAGTGATAAATGATTTACACCCCTCTTGACGGGACAAATCGTCACTCACACCTGAGACTATGGATGGGACATCCTTGAACCCAAGCCAATAAGCCCACTACTACAGTGTGTGTTGTTTGCCATCAGTCAGCATTACCTAGAAAGCTTGGAATCCAGAATTTAGGTCAAGATGACAAAATGGTTTGATCAGTCATCTCTTTTCTGGATACATCTTGCATTTTTAAGCATCTTCCCTCACCTTGGCTCTTACCATGACCCCTTGCCATTCCATGACTGTAAGCTGCAGTCTTTCCCAAAGGCTTTAAAATCGGACATCTGTAAACACAAGAGCTTAAGAGAGTAGCAAATAAGGATTCCCCTGGCTTGTTTTCTTGTTTAGAATATCTCTATCTTGGCCAAGGTACCTCTAGGATGTGCTTTTGGTGTCGCTCTGTCTCTTGTTGTCCACCTGTACAAAAACTTTCTCTAGTTACTACACTATTGTGCATAAATGGGCTACCCAACCATAGGGATTTCTTCACACAATAGATATTGTAAAGAATACCCAGGATGCAAGGGGATTGGAGTAGGTTTTACTTAATGAGAAGCTCAGCCTGAGTTGGAGTGGCAGATATGAGCGTGATTCAGCTTGATCACTTTCACCAGATATGTCAAGGGTTTTGGTCTGAGGTTCCGTTATGGGCTTTTAAAGAACATTCTTCATAAAATATTCCGTTCTTCAGTTAGATTGCTGGTGAAAAGAAGATATTTACCTTCAATGGAGCTTGAGAAATTTGAGGCCTTAAGTACTTCCACTTTGTGGATCCAAAGTTGATCATGATATTTGGGAAATTAGTAAAATTGCTCTGCAAAGATAGAGTGGACCCTTGTTTAATGCAAACCCTCAGCTTTGAGCAGGATTTTGATCCCAGGTGGTGGGGGTGGTCACTATTTAGCGCAAGAAGTACAGGCCAAGAAAGTGATATGCCTTTTTCAACATTGCCTCCTCTTCTGTTTCAGAACAAAGATTTGCCACAGAGAAATACAGTCCAGTCTAGGGAGCTAGAAATCTGGTACTAGTGTCTTGCACATTGAAGCATGACAAGGAAGGACTTCAACTTCTGACTGGGTCGTGAACCAAATCCATTCACCTGACTCCAAGCAGGGTGAGCATCCCTGGGGTTCCTGGGGTCAGCACTGGGCAGAGGAGTTTGAGGGGAAGCAGGAGGGATCTGAGCTTTCTGGGGTCTGAACCCAGGAAACACCAGTGTACAAGAACCCAGGCTGCCCCATTGGTCGGGGTCCGAGCAATTTGCGCATCTCCCGGAATGATAGAATTTGCTGATAATGTAACCATGTATAATTGTATTAGAACTTAAATTGTGAGCACTCCAATTTGCAAAAGGCGGGTGGCATAGTGGTTACAGATTGGACTGCTAACTGCAAGGTCAGCAGTTCAGAATTACAAGTCACCCCTGAGGAGAAAAACAAGGTTTCCAATCTTGGTAAGAGTTATAGTCTCCGAAATCCACAAGGGGCCATTGCACCTCCCTTTAAAGGGTCACTGTAACCAGAATCCACTCTGTGTCACTGAGGTGGGTTTAAGGTTTGCATTGCTGATGACAGTGACAACTCTGTCCATTTGCTGCCTCCCCATTGCTGCTGTCCATTTAAGCCTCCATTGAATTCCTTTTGATAATTAGCCAAGAATGTAGATCATCTTACCCTTGCGGAAAATGCCTTACAAAATAGATTGCCTGCACTCCTCTCCATCCATCCCCCTCCAAGGGCCTGCCTAGATGTATCCTTGATGGAGTTCACCTAAGCGAGGACAGCACAGGGGCTATTGTTATGAGTCTGGCCTTGATTGCCTCAGTTTGAAGGCCCTGGACCAATCTTTTAAGTCTTTCTATCTAATAATGTGCATGTCCCAATTATGGTCCCATTCCTGCTGCTGCAGTCCCACCTGTATCTGATGTATTGCTTTGCCACCAATCATGATCTGTGACATGGCCTTTTGTTCTGTGTCCTATTTATCTAGGGTCCCGACTCTGAATCCTCAGTTGCATTTGAACTGCTAATGGCCTCCCTTATCCATATGATGTGTGTGCGTATCTTTTGTTGTCTCTTAAAGTTCAATAAATGCTCTCCTCAAATTATGTTTGACAAAGAAGTCACTTTTCCACCCTAACACACAATTTAGCATCATCAGTGCCTCAAGGTACAGTTCTCTGGGACAGCATCTTGACAGCCGTACCTGCAGGTGAGGTCAGGCCCTACAACCCCCTGGCTTCTGTCCTAAATGTACAAAAATTACAAAGTTCTCTTAGTTCTGCGGATAAATTCTCTCTCTGCACCTTAGCCTTATACCAGACACACTTAGCTCTATGTGGGTTGGCAAATCTAGTTCCCCAGATAAGAACTCAAATGTAGCCCTATTTCACCTCTAACCTCCTGCCCAAAGGCACTTAGCTCTCTTGTTCTGTGGTCTGGGAATGCCACTGCTCTGTCTCAGGCTCTTGGTTCTGCTGCCAGCATGTCTCTGTTGCTGCTTCTTCCCTTCATGTCCACTCTTGTGTCACAGCTGCCTGTCTGCTGGATTGAAGAATTTCTGTGAAAGAATCTGGGATCTAAAGGCCCCTACTCCTGGTTCTTTTTTTTTTAAGTCATTTTATTAGGGACTCATACAACTCCTAATACAATCCATACATATATCAATTGTGTAAAGCACATTTTTACATTCGTTGCCCTCATCATTCTCAAAACATTTGCTCTCCACCCAAGCCCCTGGCTTCAGGTCCTCAATTTTTCTTCTCCTTCCTCACTCCCTCCTCCCTCATGAACCCTTGATAATTTATAAATTGTTATTTTGTCATATATTTCTGTGTCCCATTTTTCTGTTGTATGTCCCCCAGGGAGGAGGTCACATGTAGATTCTTGAAATAGGTTCTACTTTTCCAACCCAACCTCACTGTGCCCTTCAAATATCACCACTCACACCACCAGTCCTGAGGGGATTATCTGCCATGGCTTCCCTGCATTTTCAGTTCCCATCTGCACCAGTGTACATCCCCTGGTCTAGTCAGACCTGCAAGTCAGGATTCAGACCATGACAGTTGGAGGGGGGGAGGAAGCACCCAGAAACTTGATCAAAGTTGTATTTTTCATCGTTGCTACATCACACCCTGACTGTTTCATCGCCTCCCCAAGACCCTTCTGTAAGGGAATGTCCAGTGGCCTACAAATGGGCTTTGGGTCTCCACTCCACACTCCCCCGCTGATTCACTATGGTAAGATTTTTTGTTCTGATGATGCCTGATACCTGATCCCTTGACACCTTGTGATTGCACAGGCTGGTATGCTTCTTCCATGTGGGCTTTGTTGCTTCTGAGCTAGATGGCCGCTTTTTTACCTTCAAGCCATTAAGATCCCAGATGCTATATCTTTTGATAGCCGAGCACCATCAACTTTCTTCACCACATTTGCTTATGCACAAATCTGTCTTCAGTGATCATATTATCGAGATGAGCGTGCAATGTAATGACTCTTCTCCATCTATCTTGATTGATAATTTGGCTTGGTAGCGTATTCTTGGGTTTGCATTGTTTTCCTTCAATTTTTTGAAAATGTTACTCCACTCTCTCTTCTTCATAGTTTCTGCTGATAGGTCTGATCATATTCTTATTTGGGAACCTTTATATATGATTGCTTGTTTTCCCCTAGCTGCTCTCATGATTTTCTCCTTTTCCTCAAAGTTGGATAATTTAACTATTATGTGCCTTGATGACTTCTTCTTGGGATCCAGTCTTGCTGGGATTCTTTCAGCTTCCTGAATGGTTGCCTTGTTTTAATTCACTAAGCTGGGGAAGCTTTCCTCCAAGAATTCTCTCACTACTGTTGCAGATGACTTCTTTGTTGTGTCTTCCTCCAGTAAGCCAATAATTCTAATGATGTACCGCTTCATAGCATCAGACTTAGTTCTTAAGTTTTCTTCAGCTTCTCTGATGATCTTATTAGATTTTTGTTCTCGTTTGTTGAAGTCTGCTTGGCTGTGCTCCAAGTCACTGATGCGGGCCTCTGATTCTTCCAGTTGCTTGTCGAGGTCCATGAGTGTGCTACTGGTTTTTGTTATCTCCTCCCTAAGCTCCTGTAATTCTCTTTGATTTATGGTTTTTACCTTTTCTATCATTTCATCATTTTTCTGTATTGTTTCCCTCATATCCCCTGACTCCAAGTAACATTCTGAAAATTTCTTTCTGTGGCAGCTCAATGTCTGCTTCCTCTATGCATGCATTATGTTCAGGACATCTTCTGGCTTTGCCTTTTGTTCCTCTCCTTTTTTTGTTGAGGTTTTTGGGGCTGATGGCTGCTTGTGTTGCGTTGTTTTAGATGAGCCAGGTGCCATTTTCCAGGGAGTCGAAGAGCACTGGCTCTCTCTGGGAGACTTTGAACTGCCTATAGCTTATTTCACTATGGAATTAACCTACCACTTTGTCCTCCTGTGGCTTCCCTCTCGGGGGAGTGACCCAGAAGGGTTGCCTGCTTTGGTGTTGCAGACGTTGGGCAGAGGCTCCTGCAGTAACTTTTGTTGAGGAGTGTTGGCCGAGCTGCCTTATGCCCCACAGGCACAAAGGCTGGAAGGAGTTCCCCAGTCAGAAGTTGAGCAGAGTATCCCCTGTTGGGGGCCAGCAGGGATTTTTCCAGCCTGTTGACTACACAGGGTGGAGCTCACCTAGCTGCGTGTGGCTCAGGTGTAAATGCCCTAAGCTAAGGGAGTGGTCTGGAGGTTAGCAGTAGAGTGTGAGAGACCAAGAAAGAGGAAAAGAGGAGAAAAAAAAGTTAAAAAGCAAGCCAAATGTGCCCATGAGGGGCGGGGGAGGGGGAATATAGTGAAGAGATGGATAGAAAGCAACAATGTAGCTGAGCCCTTATCCAGGCCAGAGGAGCTGCAAGGGTTTAATCCTTGTTCGGAGGTGGTAGCAGCAAGCTGTGGCTGTGTTGAGAAAAGGCCGCTGCACAGCCCTCCAAGACTGATAGGGTGACAGAGAGGAGATGCAAAGGTCTAGTGCCTGCCCCAAGGCAGGTGGTGGCAAACTGTGGCTGTGTTGAGACCAAGCAGCCCTACAGGCTCCAAATGGTCCTGGCTCTGGCAGAGACAGTGGCGGGGCAAAGGTCAAGCCCCAGCCGGCCTCCACTGAAGTAAACCAAAAGCCCCCAGCCCCTCAAAACCCCATGGGTCTGTGCCTACTTGTCTTTATGATGCTCCTCCTGCATTCCAGCAGTGTTCAGTTATCTCTAAGTAACTCTCCTAGCTTGAATTCTGTGGAGTTCCTCTGGTGTTTGTTACTCCTTCGCCATCTTGCCGGAAGTCCCCCTGGTTCTTCTTTTTTGTTGGTAGTGAGATCCCAATTTCTGTCTCTGAAATAACTCAATTAGTTGTAACATGAATTCCAAAGTAACTAATCTGTAGGTTAGGTTTCAGACAGTTTATTTACATAACCACAAGGCACAACGGTACCAATGTATTGTTGGCCAAGCTGCCCGATTGTCTTATATGACAGCCCCAGTGGGTTTCCAAGACTGTAACTTTATAACGGAGTAAAAAGCCATGTCACTCATGCTTTCGAGGAGAAATTGGTGGTTTCCAATTGCTGACCTTGCAATTAGCAGCCTGACAGTAACCACTATGAGGGACAACTTTTCCTCGTTCACATTGGCAGGCGACAAACCCAGGTAAATAATTTGGAGGAAGTTAAGGGGGCATAGCTAGACTGTGTACTTGTATAGACCACCTGTCTAACTCAGTGATTCTCAACTTTCCTAATGCTGCGACCCTTTAATGCAGTTCCTCATGTTGTGGTGAAGCTCCAACCATAAAACTTCTTTTGTTGCTACTTCATGACAGTAAGTTTACTACTGTTATGAATCAGGCAACCCCTGTGAAAGGGTCCTTCAACCCCCAAAAGGGTCTCAACCCATAGGTGGAGAACCACTGATCTAACTGCATTAGGCACTACAAATAATGGTATATTAAAAACATTATCTATATTGGGATTCAAAAGTGCACTCATTATTGGGGGATATATACTTCTTCATTTACATTTATATGTAATTTATATATGTATCGATATAAATTTCAATCTAATAAATGTCATATAAATGTTTATTATGGAGCCTTGTTTTTGACATGTGTTAAGTGTTGGACTTCTATCCTCAAGGTCAGAGGTACACACCCATTAGCATCCTGTCATGGCTTTAGAATCATGGAAGCTCTGTACAGCAGTTCTCCTGTGTCCTATCTGCAGCTTATATGTCTAACTCTACTTGATGGCGAGTTTAAAAGTGTTTCTAAAGTTATTTTACAATTTATAGTTCTCCTATAAAATAATCTTTAGTTTATAATAGCTCTTTATATATCCCATGTAAAATGTTTCCAGATGCTTTAATTAACATAATCATCTTAAAGGTTCATTGATTTGTCATTCTCTTTGAGAGTCACACAGTAAGGAATTGGTAGTTTGTATGCTGTGGGGTAGGGATCCAACTCTTTGTTTATATTTTTATATTTATATTTGATTGCCCAATCTCCATTTGTTATAAAATAATCTTTTATTCACATGTGTGAACATTATGAGTTTTAGATTTTATTGCTCATGGTATAAGCATGTTTCCCATTACTCAATAAGGGCACCGTTAACAGTATTGGGGACTTTGGGTGTTTAGAAGAAAGAAAGAACAGTAACAGCACCTGGACCTATTGGTTATGTGTTACACTGTATTCTCCCATCAGCCTGCCGATGGTGCATCACCAGCAGCTTAGAGGAAGGAGGAAGAGTGCCTTGTATTATTACTTTTGGGATTTCCTCACGAGAGATTGAAATTTGTGAGCATCATTAGAGCTGATCCAGATAAGACAGAGCATCCCAGTTGCCTGTAGTGTCCTAAGGACCAAAGAAAATGGCCAAGGCTCAGGTGCTTCTGATGTGTTTTATCCTTTTCTGTATTTTCTATTGGAATTGTAGGAGCCTGTATAATACTGATTCAGTTCATTGGAAAAGCAGAAATTTGAAATAGTAGAACTTAGAGCTAAACTTTTACTCTGATTTCAACATTTGGCTGGAGAAGTTTAGGAATATATTGATCATAGGATTAACAATAAACTATTGACATTGAACATAATGTAGCACTGAGGATTCTTTGGATAACATTATCTTCCAGCTCATAATTTATTATTCTATGGCCAGCATATCTTTCAAATTATATGCTATACATGGTTTTTAAGGAGAAATAAAATCACTTCTTTAGGAGAGTTCAGTAGTCCATGGGATTTTTGTTTGAGTAACTTTCTTTAATGCTTATTTCTGAAGGTGATATGTTAAATAATCTCCCACACAGCAGCATTCTCATCAATGCATCTAAAATGGGTCTTGTTGCATTAGTGGTTTAAAAATGAGACAGCATCTCACCTCCTCTAACTAGAGATGCAGGAGAGAGAATTAACTGTCAACATCAGCTCTGATTCATATGAGGCAGAGCTTAGACAGACCTGTACCCTCCAATGGTTTTCCAGTCTGACACCAGTATCTTTGCCACACTCCTCTCCTACTCAGCTTATTCTTTTTTTTTTGCAGTGGCCATGGACTAATTATAGTCCAGAGTCACAGGTACAAGTTTTACTCAGTAACAGAGTATAATTTGGTATCAGAATTAGTAGGCTACACATTGACTTTCATATTAAAGAACCATGTAGGCACATTTGCTCTTCTTCAGGGAAGGCCTGTTTTCCCTGTCCCCTATCAGACATTTTTCCTTCTAAAGATAGGCTCATTTCTTAGTTCCATCTTTATATGGTCCTCTCAACTACTTTTGGATATCCTCTTCTTGATCTTGCCTGCCTGTCCCACTTTCTTGGCTGAAAAGCCCTTTCTGGACCTGACACCATTGGCTCTGTCACTCTGTCCCTTCTGCCCTGGTCATTGTCTCCATTGGTGCAGCTCTTGACCCATGAATAGTACAGTTCATTTTGCAGGAGCAGCAGTAGACCCATCCCTATGTGGTAGAGGTTCAAGATGGTCCATGATTTGCTCAGCAACATCTCACAAAACTCAAAAGTCATCAAGTAAATAAATCGCTCTTCAAGATGTGGAAGCTGGTGAGTTCCAGATCTATATAAAGGTCAGGAATCAGTCTGTAGGTTTTTCCTCATTGATTTGTTTATAAACGCTGATGAACCAGATCATCAGGTCAGACCACAGTCCACTGCCTCACAAAGAGAAGTTGTTGAATCTCGTCAGCTAATAGGTTGCAGGGGCTGAGGAACCCAAATTGGAAGGTCAGACAGCAAGCTAATGGCTCATAGAGTGGAGGAAGCTCTCAAGTCAGGTCACACAGGCAGCTCATAGTTGCCATTCAAGGAAATGCCACATTAATTTTTTGGAAGCTGCAAATCCCTAATCCATGGGTTCATTCTGAACTGTGTGGCTGCAGGGGCTAATAAACCCAAATCAACAGCTCAGATGACAGGATAATGCCTCACTGTCTCCTCTCAAACCATGCCTGCAGGCAGTTCTCTCTCTCCCTCTTAATATGTTGGCTTCTTGGGCCAACCCAGCATCTTCCATGCCTAGGCAAGATTAGGAAGGCTCCAGAGATCCACCCAGCAGAATTAGGCTGGGGGCGCCTTGGAGAGCATGTGGTGAAAGATGGCAAGTTCAAGAGGACCTTGCAATTAAAGTTAAGATAATTCACTCCAAAGGTGGCTGAGGAGAATTTGTCCTAAGGTTGTCAAGAGGAGCTTGTCCTAAGGTGGCCTTTAAGAGCTTAGAAAGTTGTTCTGCACTCAGTAAGGGAGATAATGTCTATGAACATTCTGATCTTGGTTCTGACTTATAGCTTCTTGTTCCTGATCCCGAGTTGTACCTTGTTCATTAATAGACCACTTTGATCTATTGAGTGTTGTGTGACCACAGCAACAGATTATCAAACCCAGAAGTGAGACAGGGTGGTGTGGAAGGATTGACTTGTTTTAGAGTTGACAAAATGTGTTGGAGAGTTGAGGTATGTTTGACCTCCCCCATCTGCACTGTTCCCAGTACTTATTGCCACTGAAGGTACCGAGCCTCTAATAATGGTGATGCTGGTAGAAACCCTAATGCCATTTAATAACAAATAGGTCTTTATCTACCTTGTGTGATTATAAAGCTGAGCTATTTCTAGAACATTCAGATAATGTCACTGGAACTCAAAATTCTAATGTTAAGAGTGGGTGCATTATTTTCAGGCACTGGGGTCCCCAACACTCCAAAAGTGATCCTCAGGAGTGACATTGCAATTGTGAAAATATTAAAAGACAGAGCAGACAGCTGGACACAGGGGCTCTCTTCCCATGTCAGGCCTGAGAGAGTGAATATATTTTCCAGTGGGTATATATAATGGAGCTTACAGGTCTTTCCATAAGGCGTTCGTGTCATGCAGTTAGCATGTACATAGTTAATGGGTCATATCATAAGCGGGTAAAATTCTAAACAAGCAAGATGCTGAGTTACCATCTTGACCTAGTGTTAGTTGACTTCAAACCGGCCCTGTGCCCTCCCCAGGTATTTGCTACATTTATGTTGGGCTGGCTCTAGAACCTGATTGCTCAGATATACAGATAACCTTCAGGCATAGTGAAGTAGCCAGGTACAGAAATGCTTCCTCTACTATGGGAGCTCCTTTAAGCCTGCTCCTTAATGTGGAGCTAGCTATTGTGGGGGCACAGTATTTGACCTGGAGAATGTATTTGAAAACATTTATTTCCCAGAACACTGGAGATCTTTCTAAAATTAGGGCTAGTTTTCTCGGCTGATGGTCGTGAATGTAGAAATAAGGTAAAATATTTTGTACCAAGTCCTCAGTTAATGACGCATTATGGAATGAACTACCACAATAGTTTTTTATTATTGTTTTGCTTTTTTTACTGTAAGATATATATTTTTTTAATCTTCAAATGGAAAATACTTCATTAAGTAGACCCCTCTTACTACAGGAACCACTGACATTCAACGATGTGGCTGTAAAGTTCACCCGGAAGGAATTGCAGCTCCTGAACTCTGCTCAGAAAACCCTATATCAGGATGTGATGTTGGAGAACTATCACAACCTGGTTTCCATTGGTGAGGAGAATTCTCAAGTCATTGACCTCGTCACTGGCTTTTCCTGTCTTATATGTTAAAAACTTTGCGGTGTTTGTGGTATTCTCAAAGAGGTAGATTCTCATTGCATTTTCTCATCCTAGGTTAGTGGGTTAGGTCTTCTACCCTTGAAAGAATGCTATTTACTTTGTTCCTTTGAACATTATTTTTCTAGAAATACAAAACTGCAGTCTTTACAAACTTTACGTTAATTTTGGTGTGTCCAAGATTCTGTAATTTCCCATAAACAGGTTATCTAATTGTCACCCCAGAAGCTTTCTCTCAATTGGAACAAGAGAACTGTGTTTGGTATTAGAAGCAAGCTATAGTGGAATTTTCTCAGATGCATGGTCAAAACACCTTAAGGGGAATTGGCTACCTTGCAGGGCTGGATAGGACAGAGGCTGTACACTGGTACATATGAGGGTTGGAGATACAGGGAATCCAGGGTGGATGATACCTCCAGGACCAAGGGCGTGAGGGACGATGCTGGGAGAGTGGAGGGTGAGTGGGTTGGAAAGGGGGAACTGATTACAAGGAGCCACATGTGACCTCTTCCCTGGGAGAGGGACAGCAGATAAGGGGGAAAGGGAGGCCCCGAATAGGGCAAGATATGACAAAATAACGAGGTATAAATTACCATGGGCATATGAGGGAGGGGGAAAAAGGGAGGGAGGGGGGAAAAAAAGAGGACCTGATGCAAGGGGCTTAAGTGAAGAGCAAATGCCTTGAGAATGATTGGGACAGGGAATGTATGGGTGTGCTTTATACAATTGATGTATATATATGTATGGATTGTGGTAAGAATTGTTGGAGTCCCTAATAAAATGTAAAAGAAGAAAAGAGAAAAAAATGATTAGGGCAAAGACTGTACAGATGTGCTTTATACAATTGATGTATGTATATGTATGAACTGTGAAAAGAATTGTATCAGCCCCAATAAATTGTTAAAAAAAATTAAAAATATATATATATATATATTCCTAATCTTCTCCAGCCAAATGTTGAAATCAGAGTAAAAGTTTAGCTCTAAGTTCTACTATTTCAAATTTCTGCTTTTCCAATGAACTGAATCAGTATTATACAGGCTCCTACAATTCCAGTAGAAAATACAGAAAAGGATAAAACACATCAGAAGCACCTGAGCCTTGGCCATTTTCTTTGGTCCTTAGGACACTACAGGCAACTGGGATGCTCTGTCTTATCTGGATCAGCTCTAATGATGCTCACAAATTTCAATCTCTCGTGAGGAAATCCCAAAAGTAATAATACAAGGCACTCTTCCTCCTTCCTCTAAGCTGCTGGTGATGCACCATCGGCAGGCTGATGGGAGAATACAGTGTAACACATAACCAATAGGTCCAGGTGCTGTTACTGTTCTTTCTTTCTTCTAAACACCCAAAGTCCCCAATACTGTTAACGGTGCCCTTATTGAGTAATGGGAAACATGCTTATACCATGAGCAATAAAATCTAAAACTCATAATGTTCACACATGTGAATAAAAGATTATTTTATAACAAATGGAGATTGGGCAATCAAATATAAATATAAAAATATAAACAAAGAGTTGGATCCCTACCCCACAGCATACAAACTACCAATTCCTTACTGTGTGACTCTCAAAGAGAATGACAAATCAATGAACCTTTAAGATGATTATGTTAATTAAAGCATCTGGAAACATTTTACATGGGATATATAAAGAGCTATTATAAACTAAAGATTATTTTATAGGAGAACTATAAATTGTAAAATAACTTTAGAAACACTTTTAAACTCGCCATCAAGTAGAGTTAGACATATAAGCTGCAGATAGGACACAGGAGAACTGCTGTACAGAGCTTCCATGATTCTAAAGCCATGACAGGATGCTAATGGGTGTGTACCTCTGACCTTGAGGATAGAAGTCCAACACTTAACACATGTCAAAAACAAGGCTCCATAATAAACATTTATATGACATTTATTAGATTGAAATTTATATCGATACATATATAAATTACATATAAATGTAAATGAAGAAGTATATATCCCCCAATAATGAGTGCACTTTTGAATCCCAATATAGATAATGTTTTTAATATACCATTATTTGTAGTGCCTAATGCAGTTAGATCAGTGGTTCTCCACCTATGGGTTGAGACCCTTTTGGGGGTTGAAGGACCCTTTCACAGGGGTTGCCTGATTCATAACAGTAGTAAACTTACTGTCATGAAGTAGCAACAAAAGAAGTTTTATGGTTGGAGCTTCACCACAACATGAGGAACTGCATTAAAGGGTCGCAGCATTAGGAAAGTTGAGAATCACTGAGTTAGACAGGTGGTCTATACAAGTACACAGTCTAGCTATGCCCCCTTAACTTCCTCCAAATTATTTACCTGGGTTTGTCGCCTGCCAATGTGAACGAGGAAAAGTTGTCCCTCATAGTGGTTACTGTCAGGCTGCTAATTGCAAGGTCAGCAATTGGAAACCACCAATTTCTCCTCGAAAGCATGAGTGACATGGCTTTTTACTCCGTTATAAAGTTACAGTCTTGGAAACCCACTGGGGCTGTCATATAAGACAATCGGGCAGCTTGGCCAACAATACATTGGTACCGTTGTGCCTTGTGGTTATGTAAATAAACTGTCTGAAACCTAACCTACAGATTAGTTACTTTGGAATTCATGTTACAACTAATTGAGTTATTTCAGAGACAGAAATTGGGATCTCACTACCAACAAAAAAGAAGAACCAGGGGGACTTCCGGCAAGATGGCGAAGGAGTAACAAACACCAGAGGAACTCCACAGAATTCAAGCTAGGAGAGTTACTTAGAGATAACTGAACACTGCTGGAATGCAGGAGGAGCATCATAAAGACAAGTAGGCACAGACCCATGGGGTTTTGAGGGGCTGGGGGCTTTTGGTTTACTTCAGTGGAGGCCGGCTGGGGCTTGACCTTTGCCCCGCCACTGTCTCTGCCAGAGCCAGGACCATTTGGAGCCTGTAGGGCTGCTTGGTCTCAACACAGCCACAGTTTGCCACCACCTGCCTTGGGGCAGGCACTAGACCTTTGCATCTCCTCTCTGTCACCCTATCAGTCTTGGAGGGCTGTGCAGCGGCCTTTTCTCAACACAGCCACAGCTTGCTGCTACCACCTCCGAACAAGGATTAAACCCTTGCAGCTCCTCTGGCCTGGATAAGGGCTCAGCTACATTGTTGCTTTCTATCCATCTCTTCACTATATTCCCCCTCCCCCGCCCCTCATGGGCACATTTGGCTTGCTTTTTAACTTTTTTTTCTCCTCTTTTCCTCTTTCTTGGTCTCTCACACTCTACTGCTAACCTCCAGACCACTCCCTTAGCTTAGGGCATTTACACCTGAGCCACACGCAGCTAGGTGAGCTCCACCCTGTGTAGTCAACAGGCTGGAAAAATCCCTGCTGGCCCCCAACAGGGGATACTCTGCTCAACTTCTGACTGGGGAACTCCTTCCAGCCTTTGTGCCTGTGGGGCATAAGGCAGCTCGGCCAACACTCCTCAACAAAAGTTACTGCAGGAGCCTCTGCCCAACGTCTGCAACACCAAAGCAGGCAACCCTTCTGGGTCACTCCCCCGAGAGGGAAGCCACAGGAGGACAAAGTGGTAGGTTAATTCCATAGTGAAATAAGCTATAGGCAGTTCAAAGTCTCCCAGAGAGAGCCAGTGCTCTTCGACTCCCTGGAAAATGGCACCTGGCTCATCTAAAACAACGCAACACAAGCAGCCATCAGCCCCAAAAACCTCAACAAAAAAAGGAGAGGAACAAAAGGCAAAGCCAGAAGATGTCCTGAACATAATGCATGCATAGAGGAAGCAGACATTGAGCTGCCACAGAAAGAAATTTTCAGAATGTTACTTGGAGTCAGGGGATATGAGGGAAACAATACAGAAAAATGATGAAATGATAGAAAAGGTAAAAACCATAAATCAAAGAGAATTACAGGAGCTTAGGGAGGAGATAACAAAAACCAGTAGCACACTCATGGACCTCGACAAGCAACTGGAAGAATCAGAGGCCCGCATCAGTGACTTGGAGCACAGCCAAGCAGACTTCAACAAACGAGAACAAAAATCTAATAAGATCATCAGAGAAGCTGAAGAAAACTTAAGAACTAAGTCTGATGCTATGAAGCGGTACATCATTAGAATTATTGGCTTACTGGAGGAAGACACAACAAAGAAGTCATCTGCAACAGTAGTGAGAGAATTCTTGGAGGAAAGCTTCCCCAGCTTAGTGAATTAAAACAAGGCAACCATTCAGGAAGCTGAAAGAATCCCAGCAAGACTGGATCCCAAGAAGAAGTCATCAAGGCACATAATAGTTAAATTATCCAACTTTGAGGAAAAGGAGAAAATCATGAGAGCAGCTAGGGGAAAACAAGCAATCATATATAAAGGTTCCCAAATAAGAATATGATCAGACCTATCAGCAGAAACTATGAAGAAGAGAGAGTGGAGTAACATTTTCAAAAAATTGAAGGAAAACAATGCAAACCCAAGAATACGCTACCAAGCCAAATTATCAATCAAGATAGATGGAGAAGAGTCATTACATTGCACGCTCATCTCGATAATATGATCACTGAAGACAGATTTGTGCATAAGCAAATGTGGTGAAGAAAGTTGATGGTGCTCGGCTATCAAAAGATATAGCATCTGGGATCTTAATGGCTTGAAGGTAAAAAAGCGGCCATCTAGCTCAGAAGCAACAAAGCCCACATGGAAGAAGCATACCAGCCTGTGCAATCACAAGGTGTCAAGGGATCAGGTATCAGGCATCATCAGAACAAAAAATCTTACCATAGTGAATCAGCGGGGGAGTGTGGAGTGGAGACCCAAAGCCCATTTGTAGGCCACTGGACATTCCCTTACAGAAGGGTCTTGGGGAGGCGATGAAACAGTCAGGGTGTGATGTAGCAACGATGAAAAATACAACTTTGATCAAGTTTCTGGGTGCTTCCTCCCCCCCTCCAACTGTCATGGTCTGAATCCTGACTTGCAGGTCTGACTAGACCAGGGGATGTACACTGGTGCAGATGGGAACTGAAAATGCAGGGAAGCCATGGCAGATAATCCCCTCAGGACTGGTGGTGTGAGTGGTGATATTTGAAGGGCACAGTGAGGTTGGGTTGGAAAAGTAGAACCTATTTCAAGAATCTACATGTGACCTCCTCCCTGGGGGACATACAACAGAAAAATGGGACACAGAAATATATGACAAAATAACAATTTATAAATTATCAAGGGTTCATGAGGGAGGAGGGAGTGAGGAAGGAGAAGAAAAATTGAGGACCTGAAGCCAGGGGCTTGGGTGGAGAGCAAATGTTTTGAGAATGATGAGGGCAACGAATGTAAAAATGTGCTTTACACAATTGATATATGTATGGATTGTATTAGGAGTTGTATGAGTCCCTAATAAAATGACTTAAAAAAAAAAGAACCAGGAGTAGGGGCCTTTAGATCCCAGATTCTTTCACAGAAATTCTTCAATCCAGCAGACAGGCAGCTGTGACACAAGAGTGGACATGAAGGGAAGAAGCAGCAACAGAGACATGCTGGCAGCAGAACCAAGAGCCTGAGACAGAGCAGTGGCATTCCCAGACCACAGAACAAGAGAGCTAAGTGCCTTTGGGCAGGAGGTTAGAGGTGAAATAGGGCTACATTTGAGTTCTTATCTGGGGAACTAGATTTGCCAACCCACATAGAGCTAAGTGTGTCTGGTATAAGGCTAAGGTGCAGAGAGAGAATTTATCCGCAGAACTAAGAGAACTTTGTAATTTTTGTACATTTAGGACAGAAGCCAGGGGGTTGTAGGGCCTGACTTCACCTGCAGGTACGGCTGTCAAGATGCTGTCCCAGAGAACTGTACCTTGAGGCACTGATGATGCTAAATTGTGTGTTAGGGTGGAAAAGTGACTTCTTTGTCAAACATAATTTGAGGAGAGCATTTATTGAACTTTAAGAGACAACAAAAGATACGCACACACATCATATGGATAAGGGAGGCCATTAGCAGTTCAAATGCAACTGAGGATTCAGAGTCGGGACCCTAGATAAATAGGACACAGAACAAAAGGCCATGTCACAGATCATGATTGGTGGCAAAGCAATACATCAGATACAGGTGGGACTGCAGCAGCAGGAATGGGACCATAATTGGGACATGCACATTATTAGATAGAAAGACTTAAAAGATTGGTCCAGGGCCTTCAAACTGAGGCAATCAAGGCCAGACTCATAACAATGGCCCCTGTGCTGTCCTCGCTTAGGTGAGCTCCATCAAGGATACATCTAGGCAGGCCCTTGGAGGGGGATGGATGGAGAGGAGTGCAGGCAATCTATTTTGTAAGGCATTTTCCGCAAGGGTAAGATGATCTACATTCTTGGCTAATTATCAAAAGGAATTCAATGGAGGCTTAATCAAACTGGGAAGGCAGCAAATGGACAGAGTTGTCACTGTCATCAGCAATGCAAACCTTAAACCTACCTCAGTGCCATAGAGTGGATTCTGGTTACAGTGACCCTTTAAAGGGAGGTGCAATGGCCCCTTGTGGATTTCGGAGACTATAACTCTTACCAAGATTGGAAACCTTGTTTTTCTCCTCAGGGGTGACTTGTAATTCTGAACTGCTGACCTTGCAGTTAGCAGTCCAATCTGTAACCACTATGCCACCCGCCTTTTGCAAATTGGAGTGCTCACAATTTAAGTTCTAATACAATTATACATGGTTACATTATCAGCAAATTCTATCATTCCGGGAGATGCGCAAATTGCTCGGACCCCGACCAATGGGGCAGCCTGGGTTCTTGTACACTGGTGTTTCCTGGGTTCAGACCCCAGAAAGCTCAGATCCCTCCTGCTTCCCCTCAAACTCCTCTGCCCAGTGCTGACCCCAGGAACCCCAGGGATGCTCACCCTGCTTGGAGTCAGGTGAATGGATTTGGTTCACGACCCAGTCAGAAGTTGAAGTCCTTCCTTGTCATGCTTCAATGTGCAAGACACTAGTACCAGATTTCTAGCTCCCTAGACTGGACTGTATTTCTCTGTGGCAAATCTTTGTTCTGAAACAGAAGAGGAGGCAATGTTGAAAAAGGCATATCACTTTCTTGGCCTGTACTTCTTGCGCTAAATAGTGACCACCCCCACCACCTGGGATCAAAATCCTGCTCAAAGCTGAGGGTTTGCATTAAACAAGGGTCCACTCTATCTTTGCAGAGCAATTTTACTAATTTCCCAAATATCATGATCAACTTTGGATCCACAAAGTGGAAGTACTTAAGGCCTCAAATTTCTCAAGCTCCATTGAAGGTAAATATCTTCTTTTCACCAGCAATCTAACTGAAGAACGGAATATTTTATGAAGAATGTTCTTTAAAAGCCCATAACGGAACCTCAGACCAAAACCCTTGACATATCTGGTGAAAGTGATCAAGCTGAATCACGCTCATATCTGCCACTCCAACTCAGGCTGAGCTTCTCATTAAGTAAAACCTACTCCAATCCCCTTGCATCCTGGGTATTCTTTACAATATCTATTGTGTGAAGAAATCCCTATGGTTGGGTAGCCCATTTATGCACAATAGTGTAGTAACTAGAGAAAGTTTTTGTACAGGTGGACAACAAGAGACAGAGCGACACCAAAAGCACATCCTAGAGGTACCTTGGCCAAGATAGAGATATTCTAAACAAGAAAACAAGCCAGGGGAATCCTTATTTGCTACTCTCTTAAGCTCTTGTGTTTACAGATGTCCGATTTTAAAGCCTTTGGGAAAGACTGCAGCTTACAGTCATGGAATGGCAAGGGGTCATGGTAAGAGCCAAGGTGAGGGAAGATGCTTAAAAATGCAAGATGTATCCAGAAAAGAGATGACTGATCAAACCATTTTGTCATCTTGACCTAAATTCTGGATTCCAAGCTTTCTAGGTAATGCTGACTGATGGCAAACAACACACACTGTAGTAGTGGGCTTATTGGCTTGGGTTCAAGGATGTCCCATCCATAGTCTCAGGTGTGAGTGACGATTTGTCCCGTCAAGAGGGGTGTAAATCATTTATCACTCTAGAGGATCCAGCCAGAGCAAGTGATCTATGAGAGTCGAGTGGGTTTCAGGATGTTCAGAAAGTTTACAATCAACTGAATCACAATTCAATTCCATGAGAAACTTCAAGGCTAACTGTAAGACAGATTAAAGTTGAAGATTCTGGCAGCTAGACAGGAGAGTATTCACGCAATATGAATAGACGCTTTATTCTTTTTGTCTAAGTTCACGTTATTGGGTGAAACATAACAATAATTGTCAGAGTAACCTTATTAATATTTTCTATGAGACCAGTAATAACCTGTAAACAAGGTCAGATAATGATACTTCAAGAAAACTGTAGAGCAATATTGATAATGGATCTACATGAAAAAGTTCTTGAAAACATTGGGAATAGAGTCAGAAAACACATGAAAATAATTACACATGATAATTAAGTAGAATCTATCCTAGAGTTGATTTAATATAAGAAAATGAGCACTGTAATATATACCAATTAATGTAAAAAGAATTAATAATCTAAATAGACACAAAACTTACTAAACAAAGTCAAAGACTTTTCATGCTAAGGAAAAATAACTCTACAAATCTAACATAAAACAAATATAGTTCAAAATGTTAATATGCTAATATACATTCCTAAAAAGAAAAAGTCATACTTGAAAAAACATCACCCCACGTCAGAAAAAGGACAACCATAAATGTCCACTTTTACCAGTGATATTAAAAATTGACTGTATGTTCTAACTAGAGCTACCAGGTTCACTTTTTTTTAAGGAAGAGGCTTCCAAAAAGACATAAAAATTCCTTTAATCATAATTTAATTATCACATCCATAAAATATTCACGATATGCCATGAATAGCTAATAAATGCTAAAACATTGTAGGCTACATTTAAACACGCTGAAATAACTCTTGGTACTTAACTCCCTAACTATTAATTGTTAATCAGAAGTGGAAGGGGAAGGTGGGGGGAGAAAGAGGGAACCTATCACAATGATCTACGTATAACTCCCTCCCCAGGGGGATAGACAACAGAAAAGTGGGTGAAGGAGGACATAGGGCAGTGTAAGAGATGAACAAATAATACTTTACAAATTATCAAGGGTTCATGAGGAGGGGGGAATAAAAATGAGAAGCTGACAGCAAGGGCTCAAGTAGAAAGAAAATGCTTTGAGAATGAGTATGCCAACAAATGTACTAATGTGCTTGACACAATGGATGGAGGTGTGGATTATGATAAGAGTTCTACAAGACCCAATAAAGTGATTTAATAAAAAAAGAAATACAGCATGATCAAAATTATAGCATTTATCTTACAGAAAAGGAAGTACAAATGTATTCAGATTAAAACCCTGAAACAGGGAATTTGTTTCCACCCATTCTGTGATGAAAGCATGAATTTAGAGTCCTGTAGTTTTCTGTAGTGTTGAAGGTCCTCATATACTGATGAATTAATAAACTAAACCAAGGCATTCGTGTGCACATATAATATTAGAGTGACTATATAGACACACATATATGTATGTGATACACACACATATATGTATGTGATACACACACATATATCAAGCTGGACAACAGATAGGATTGATGCTCACCCAAAAACTGAAGTTTGGGGACTTGAACACACTGAGCCATGGATGCTCTAGGTAGCATTGGACCCATGGGCTTCAGTTGGACTGGGCTGGGATGTTTGTTCTCTTGATGAAAAGCTCTCTCTTATGCATATGTCAGTGTCTATAGTTTTATTTTTCTAGAGAACCCAGCCTAAGGCAGATCCCCATCACATTAGTGTCATATGAGGGCGAAAAGGTGTACCTGACATGCTGCTCTTGGAGAAAAACACATCACAAGGAAAGTGTGAAAAGATAATCAACAATTCCCTGACACTGAGCCAGTCCTATGCTCCTCTAGGTCTGTGGAATTTTGGTGGATGAAAATCTATTTATAACAAAAATATCAGAGGGGCCAGCCCCAATGCCAACTAAGAGGACAGCTGCCCCTTCCCCCAGAAGAATTTACTTCAGAGGACAACACTGAAGCTACAGCTCAGGGAAAGGGACATGTCTGATCAGAGCACACGGGAGAAAATGAAGGGGGAGGAAGAGAGAGTGGAACACACATCCTGGCCCACCAAGCTTTGAGGACAATATGCCTGCTCTGAGCAGCCCATGCAAAAAGAAGCACTATGGCTGCCCCGACTATGAATCATGACATCCCTCACTGACCTATAGCCCTATAGGGGACAACACTGGAGACAGTTTGGGAATTGCATCCGATCTGACCCCACCACACCCAGGCAAAACACTAAGGGTGTTGTGCAACAGAACAGCAAGGGGAGTAGAGCAAGGAAGTCCCAAGAGTACCAAAATTAGACTCGGGGGCCAGGGCGTGGCACCCCATCAGACTCCACAGAAAAGCACTCCTAAAGGTCAACATACAGACCTCTAACTTTTTACAGGCTTTTCTCTTTTTTCCCTTTTTTTCTTGTTGCTGTTGTTTTGTTTTCTTTTGTCATTTTGTTTTGCTCTTTTGTGTGTATGTGTGCTTGTGTGTGTGTATGTGTGTGTGTGTGTGTGCATATTATATCTGCACTTCTAACTAGATAATATAGGCCAGATACACAATCTGGAGGAGAAAGCAACAGGACCCATGGTTGGGGCGGGGAGCATGACATGGGAGAAGGGGAGGTGGGGGAAAGAAAGTGGTGTTAACCAACCCAGGGAAAAGGGAACAATCAATAAGTGATCCAAAATAGTGGGAAACAGAAAGATTTCTCCAAGTCATCTCCCCCAAATATATGTTAGACTTAGGACACTGCTCACAATTAATGGTAAATAATTGTCAAGTTACCTCCCTGAAGGCAATCAGCTGTCAGAGGACTGTCTAGTCCCACCACATATAGGGCCCATCCCTGCTGTTAAGGACAATGGGATACTTCCCCCTAAAGGCTTCAATTTAGACCCTGCAAGGTGGGTTTACAGTACACCTTACTGATAATGATTTCTACAGTGAACCAGAGAACAGGTCAAACCTGCTCAGTGACATCCAAAGTTAGGCTGCCATGCTGAATCTCGGGTCCGCCCACCTTGTCACATGCACACCCTTACTCCCTCCTCTTCCAACAGCATATGAACCCCTACAGCATCCCACTCCCATTACTATATTACCTACAGCACAACACTTTCCTGTGATGGATTTCTTCACCTGTAATTAGGGGGCCTGCACATCCCCAGATGATATAAAAGCCTTGCTTAGCAATAAATATTTCTCTCCCCATGTGGACCACCAAGTGAGGCTGAGGTGAACATGCAACTATGAAATGTGTCTGACTCCATTATTTCAATCTCTCTTCTATCTCTCATGCTCCCTATGACTTTACTATAATCTTTATTTATTATCACTGTACAATTGCACCAACCGACCCGCTGTGATGTGTTAGGGTCTGGCCTTTCCCCTGACACAAAATAAGTGGCAAGGAGGGTGTAAGATGCCTGGTAGGGATTGATCAAGGCAATGTAACTGAGAAGAATTGCTGAAACCCTGAAATTACTGAACTACAGACAGAGCATGATAGTGGGACAAGAGGAAAGTAAAAGGAAATAGAGGAAAGAACTAGGAGACAAAGAGCATTTACAGAAGTCTAAATACAAGCATGTGCATATGTAAATATATTTATATTAGGGTGGGGAAATAGATCTAGGTGCATATATTAATAGGTTTAGTATTACGGTATCAGATGGACATTGGGCCTCCATGCAAGTGCTCCCTCAATGCAAGAACACTTTGTTCTATTACCTGGCATTCCACGATGCTCACCTTCCTAAGATGATAGCTGAAGACAACTGTGTGCAAAGAAAATGTGAAGAAAACTGATGGAGCCCAGCTACCAAAAGATATAGCATATGGGATCTTAAAGGGTTGAAGGTAAACAAGTGGCCATCTAGCTTAGAAGCAAGAAAGCCCACATGGAAAAAACACACAACCTATGGATTGATTACAAGGTGTCGATGGGATCAGTATCGGGCATATTGTGAATGAAGGGGAGTGAAGATTGGGGATCCAAAGCCCGTCTGTCAGCAACTGGACAGCCCCTTACAGAAGGATCATAGGGAAGAGACGAGCCAGTCAGGGTACAGTGTAGAAACAATGAAAATACAACTTTCCTCTACTTCCTAAATGCTCCTCCTCCCCTCCACTATCATGAACCTAATTCTCTTACAAATCCAGCTAGACCAGAGGATGCACACTGGTACAGATAGGAACCTGAAACATAGGGAATCTGGGACAGAAGATGCCTTCAGGACCAGTGGTGAGAGTGGTGCTATCATGAGGGTGAAAGGAAGGTGGGGCAGAAAGGGGGGACCCATTACAAGGATCTACATAAAACCCCCTCCCTGGGGGATGGACAACAGAAAAGTGGGTGAAGGGAGACATCTGACAGTGTAAGGATGAAAAAATAATAATTTATAAATTATCAAGGGTTCATGATGGAGAGGCAGTGAGCAGGGAGGGGGGAAATTGAGGAGCTGATACCAAGGGCTCAAGTAGAAAGCAAATGTTTTGAGGATGATGAGGTAACACATGTACAACTGTGCTTGACACACAATGGATAAATAGATAATAAATAGATAAAGCTATCATGTTAACCTTGAAAAAACACAGAGCTCTTACAAGGCACAATGCACACATAGCCTCTCTGCACCAAAGGTCAACACTCACATTTATAACACGTAAGGAAACTTAGTAGACTCATAGTCACACTTGATATAAGAAATCAGTATAACACTAAGAGCCTTATATTCATGGGGAAACATGACATCATGCTCCTGAGAGGAAAGTACTACACTTGTTTATATAACAAAGTATTCCCATTACTCAGCTCACATACTGCAATAGCATCACTGAGTATGAAACATACACAAATATACATATACACACGCACGCACACATCTTTCCGTTTTTAATGAAAATATTCATACCTACTGAGGCCAGGTTTCTAAAAGTTTCCATCATCCCGTGTCTCTATAGTTTCCTCTCAGAAAGGTCCAGCAATGCCCATTCTTCCTCGGAGAAATTCAGAGCCACCTCCTCAACAGCCACAGTGTCCTAAAACATCCCGTATATTCTGGCTTGGCAAGGTACCATGCATTCCACTATGTGAAAGGATGAAGAAGACAGTCCTGGGGAAACAGAGACTTCACATGGGCATTAGACACAGGGGTCTTGCTCTAAGGATTTCCATCAGGGTTTAGCTAACCCACTTCACCCACTAGATCAGCTGTTCTGAACCTGTGGGTTGCAACTCCTTTGGGGGTTGAACAACCCTCTCAAAGGGTTCTCCCGTTCATAACAGTAGCAAAATTACAGTAATGAAAATAAATTTTTGGTTGGGGGGTGAGCACACATGAGGAACTGTATTACAGGGTGGCAGCATTAGGAAGGTTGAGAACCACTGCACTAGACACACTCCCTCACTAATTACATGTTATCCCAAGGACTGCATGCTTCTAGCATAATGAGTTTATCTCTGTACAGTTTGTCTGTGACCAACTGCAGCCTTATTTCTATCTAGCTGTTTCAGAATAGAGAACAGTCAGAACACATAAATCAGATGAATGATCAAAAATAAAAGCCTCGATTCCAAATTCATATCCTCTCTTCCATTGGAGGGAGGATTGAAATTAGAATATTTATCAGAACAGGAAGCACAGGGTGAAAGGAAGATGACAACTAGGAAACACTGCAGAATTTGTGCTTCTCCCTGTTGCCCCTCCTTAGCCATTGGAGAGCTGCTGGTATGAACTAACAAAGTAGGGACCCAAAGCCCTGGAGTCATGGTATCCTCTTGGAGAATTCTACGTGATCAAGAGCTGACGTATTACCTGGTGATAGAGATGATTATTTGGGGAATTATGAAATTTTCTATAGAGTGTCTATGTTACTCGCCTACTTTCCAGTCACTCTGCAGTTGCACGCTTGTGTATTTTGTATTTTCAATGAGATAGGACAAGCTATTGAAAAGGGAAACCGGGCAAGAGTGAAAGGTAACAATAGAATATAGATACCCTCTGTACACTGGTACAGATAGGAACATGGAAACAAGGAATCCAAGGTGGATGATCCATTCAGGTCCAGTGGTGAGAGTGGCGATACCAGGAGGATGGAGGGAGGGTGGGGTGGAAAGAGCGAACCGATCACAAGAAACTACATATAACCTCCTCCCTGGGGGATTGACAACAGAAAAGTGGGTGAAGGGACATTTTGGACAGTATAAGATATGACAAAATAATAATTTATAAGTTATCAAGGGTTCATAAGGGAGGGGGTAGTGGGGAGGGAGGGGCAAAAATGAGGAGCTGATGCCAGGGGCTTAAGTGAAGTGCAAATGCTTTGAGATTGATAATGGAAATGAATGTGCAAATGTGCTTTACACAATTGATGTATGGATTGTGATGAGTTGTAATATAATGATTAAAAAAAAGAATATATGCAGATATCTTGAAAATTTTCCCACTGAGACAAAGCTACTGTCATGTAATTATTATGGACTGCTCCCCTCAAAAAATACTGGATACGCACATCAATACACACTAAGCTCATAGGATATACTGACAAAAGAGCACAATATATTCAGTATCATAATAGCATGTCCTTTTTGCTGATTGGGAAAATGTACTTAGGTTCCAATTTTCTTATAAGTTGACTGAACTTCAGTGCATTTCAATGTTAAACTGTTAGGATACTAGGACTTACATACCAGGCTTTGAGATGTTTTTCACATTTTAGATTTTTAATGATTTTTTCACATTTGCAGATCTTGGAAGGCCGACTAGCTGAACATGATGACCACTAGCATTCTCTCAGCTGTGGGACTGGCCTCCATGACTTGTCATACTTTTGTTCCCGCATCTTTTCAGGAGAGACCAGTCCCTGGAGAAGGACATGGTGCTTGGTGAGGGAGAGAGAGGCAAAGAAGAGAAAGGCCTTCGCCAACATGGATCGACACAGGGGCTGTCGCAATGGCTCCAACGTGGGAACATGTGAGGATGGTGCAGGACAGGGCAGTGTGTCGCGCTGTTACATAGAGGGCTTTAGGGGCTGGAATG
This sequence comes from Tenrec ecaudatus, assembly GCF_050624435.1. Taxonomy (NCBI): domain Eukaryota; kingdom Metazoa; phylum Chordata; class Mammalia; order Afrosoricida; family Tenrecidae; genus Tenrec; species Tenrec ecaudatus. The sequence goes on along the minus strand of NW_027458561.1, from coordinate 29,388 downwards.
GACACGAAGCCACCTAACAACAACATAGAAAAGGTTGCACTTTATGCTAAGATTTCACAGCATGGCCAACTAGCTATGGCATAAAGTCGCATGAGCTGTCACGGTCACTCCACAATTCTGCTACAACAGTGTAACCTAGTGTCGATCCAATAAGCCTTTCAAAATCTCATCCACAGCAGTGCATCGGGTGCCGGGTTTTAAAGCCTTCCCATTCCTTCATGATGAACCAAAACCAAATGGACTGCGGTCAAGTACATTTTAACTCATTTTGACCATAAAACAGGGAGTGGAACTGCTCGCTAGTGTTTCCAAGTCTGTAAATCTTCACGGGCCCACGCAGCCTCCTTGGCCTCCCTTGATGGGCCTGGAATGCTGGAGCCACAGAGGGTCTGGCCAGCGGCATCGATTAAACCAGTGAACCACTAGGGCCTCTTTCACACAACATGTTCATGATAAAACACTGCATTTATTCAGCAACCACGATTCTGAGGCAATTTCCAAAAAGATTTGGCCACATTGGCTCATTTAGTCCTCTTGTCACTCACTTTTAAGCAGATGTTGCTCCCAATGGGATAGAGCTGAAGTCACCAACATTACTCACAATTTCAGTAATGCTCAAATGAAAACTTGTTGAACCAGGTCAGCATGCAGGTCCATGTGTGTACAACTAAATGCCTGGCAATTACATTTCTGTTCATATGCCCAGAGCTTTTTATTCTGTCAGTCATCAGTTACAGAGATGATCTGGATCTTCTGTGTAGTACAAAGAGGAGACGAAGAAAACAATCTATTCAATTCAGATAACTGGAACGCATTGTCCTGGAAAAGCCAGGACCCTCAGACAATACTGCTTACCTCAGGGCCGTACAACTGGCTCTTGCATATAAGAAATTATTAGATTGATTGAGCAAATAAAAAACCATTGAGCAAATCAGAACAAAACCAGACCAATGTGTTCTGAGAGGGCACACCATTCCAAAACCAACAGTTCAACCCTGGACACATGAGGTGGCTATGAGTTGAAAACACTCCACAGTAAATAACAAGAACAAAAGCACAAGGCCAAATGATAATAACTCGTATGAGAAATGCAACAGAGGTGGAGCCTAAGCATTAACACATACATATTTACATTTCGTGAGCTAGTGTAGGGAGAAATAAAATGATCACTTTAGGAAACACTAGCCAGAGAACCCTGGCATGATAAGGAAATTCTAACAACATGGGAAGGTTCTGTGATGAATTTGCAAATGCTCAGTTCGACTTCCGTTTCTCAAACATACAGGCTAAGGAGTCAAAGAGCACCCAGGTCTTCAGGGGCCGGAGAGGGAAGCTCCATGGTCAGCCACTAAATGAAAAGCTCGTTAGCAATAAGCATTCATGGAACTTCCCACACTGGAAAATAAGTGGAGCATGAAGAAGCACCAGCAAGAAAGTAAAACAAAAGAGGCAATAGTTAAAAGAAATGCAAATGAGGACGTTCAGGTTTATGACCAATATGTGAAGAGCTCAAAGTCACCATTCCAGTCTCAGAGATAAAAGCTGACCATGTTGAAGTCAGAGTACGGAGGTCACAGGGCATGTTTTTCTTTCTGGTGTACATTTTTTAAAAAAATTACTGTCATTGAGTCAATTCTGACTCAAAGCATCCCCACAGAGCAGAGTAGAACAGGGCCTGCGCGTTTCTGAAACTGCAACTCTTTAAGGGAGTAGAAAGCCTCATCTTCTACTGTGGACCAGTGAGCGGTTTTGAATGGCTGAACATGTGGGTACCAACCCAACGCATAGCACACTACATCACCATGGGTGCACAGTGTTGTAATAAATTGGAGAAAACTAGATGGTAACTAACAGCAAGAAAAGCATCCTTTTAAATGCCTCTAATTAATTACTCTAGTTAGGACCCAGAGCAAACATCTGTCCTCAATACAGAGGGGCGGTGAAAACAGGTACTCTCTCAGCTGATTTCATTGTGAAATCATTCTGTGTACCTGCCTATGGGGCCCTTTTGTTTACAAGTGCTTTTCCTTATCTGCCCTTAGTAGTCTAATCAATTGCATTCATTGAAAACAGTGATTTGAAGGATGTGATGGGATTAACTAATGGGTAGTCCAAAAGAGTTTGTTCCTAGAGGAGAAAATACCAGACCACAGGGTATTAGGAAGAAATGTACTTGCTATGTTTTAAGGATAGTCAAAGCCCAGGTTGAACAAATACATTTTTATAAGGATAAAGGAAGTCAGAAAGGTGTGTCGTTGGAATTTCAATGAAGAAATGCAAAAAGATTGAAATCAATAAAAAAGTAGCATGTTCCAAAATTTCATACCATTGTGTGCTCACTTTCCCTATAAGATCACTAAAGACAAATGGGGGATGAACAACAGAAAAGTGGGTGAAGGGAGACATCGGACACAGTGGATGGATGTATGGATAGTGATAAGAGTTGTCTGAGCCCAACGTAAATGATTAAAAAAAATAGAATGTTCCAAAAAACTCTCCTCCACTAATATATCAGTTCCCAAAACTGTCAACAAAAAATATTCTATTTTTTGCACTTCACAAGAGTCCACAAAAAATGTGAATCAAATTGCATTTAGCCTCAAATAGCTAATAAGGGGTCAAGAACAAGGGTTGGCATTGTCCGCACATAACTCCCTGCCACCACATCTGGTCCAACTCACAGCAGAGCTATCACAGAGCAGAACTCCCTGTAGGACTCCCACGCCTGCACATCTTTAGTGGAGCAGGCAGACTCATCTTCTCTGCACATTTCTGGTGAGTGTGCACAGCTGCCCTTGCAGTCAGCAGCCCAATATTTAACCCACTGGACAAAAGGACTCCTTTGTTCACGTGTCCCACATACAATAAAGTATCATTACAGGAACTCATGAAAGACCTACAGAAAAAGAAAAGCAGCTCCAGAAAGGCCCACCAATTTGTAAGGGAAGCTAATTCCTGACACATCAGGCTACACAGGGCTCTGCCTGCAAGCACTCACACTTCAAGATGCAGGTCCCTAAATGGAGTCCCTGAGTAGTGTGAGCAACAGAGTGCTCAGCTACCAAACAAATGATTAGAGACTGAAGGCAACCTTAGAAGAAATCAACAAATTCTGAAGTTAGCCAATGAAAATCTTACGGAGCATAGTTTTACTCTGAAACCACATACGGTCACCATATGGAACCCAATGGTAGGCAAAATGATTGATATTTAACAAGTATTACTTAATTGAGATACAAGGAGCTCATTGGTAGCCAATCCTTCATGCCATGAATGCACAAGGGGTTTTTGAAAAAGGCCATGGGAAAATGGAATAAAAATAATGGAATTTTTCCATTTGGAAGCTACTGCATATCTTTTCCTAATAGATTATGCTAAACAGTGCAAAATTATGCTAAATAGAATAATGTCATAAATCTTTTTTAATTCCTCAAATATTGTACATCTTAAAAGTATTTAGGATCCCTGTTCATCTTCCATGATAATTCAGAAAGAATACTAAGCTATTTACATATAGCATCTCTCTTAAAGATCTATTAAAGCTGATATTAATTTTATTCTCTATCTATGGTAAAGAGACCAGTTAGGTTACCGTATATATGTACGATACACATAAAAACTTGAGAGCTGAAATTTTACAGAATGACTTTATTTTTCTGGGTCCTGCAAATTTTACAAATTCAACTGTGTGGTTTTTCATGTTATAGTTAGAAACTCAATCTCCTTGTAGTTTTGAATTTTCCTTCTTTGATAGATTGCCAGGTTTCATAGGTTCTGGCATGTGTGTACATACACACATGTGTGTCTTGCTTAGTTTTTTATGTCCCTGAGCATGATAATGGTTACCATGGATAGGTGTTCATGGAAAGGCTGGAAGTTTGTGTCTACTCAGTCTCCAGGGAAGAAAGCCTGGGTGATGCACTTGAGAAACCAGTCACTGAAACCCCTCGGCAACATCCCTGCACTCTGACTCACATGGAGTCTCCAGGAGTTGGTGTGGGTTTGATGGCAGATGCTTGATTTGGTTCATTCCTTTGGGGGAAAAATGAATTCTGGTATCATTTGCTACTCTGCAGGCTGGCAGTTCAACCTCACCAGCACATCTGCAAAAGGAAAATGAGGCTGGTTGCTTCTGTATAGATTTTGTTACCAGATACCTATGGAGGAACACTATGAGTCAGAATTGACTGTGTGGCAGTGAGTTTGTTTTGGGGGGTGGGACAAAGTTTCTAGGTGGCACAAACAGCTTGCACTAGACTGTTCCCCTGAGGCTTGATGGGGGTAAACAGCCCGCATTACTGTGGAAGAACAGGAGATCTGCTTCCACAAACATGATGCTCCAGAAAAACTATGGAACAGTTCTGCTCTATAACACATGACATAGCCATGAGATGGAACTAACTCCATGACACCTAACCAAAGGGGAAATTGAACATGATCACATATTCTTGTCTATGTATACACATGGATATTACATTGAAATTATGACTAAATCAAAAACAAATATAATTCCCATTAAGAATCACCATGTCTGCAATGAATAACATGTCAGTGTGGCCCATCTAAATTAGTCCGTGAAGAAGCCCCACTGCTCCAGTGGTTAAAGGACTGGCAGCTCCATGAAGTGGCCATCTGGTAACGCACGATTATAGCCTAGAAACCCCAAGGAGGAGTGGAAGGTGCTGTGACATCACTCAGAGAATCCACTGTAGCGCAGTGGACAAAACAAGCCTCTTATCAAGAACACGTGGATAAAAGGCTAGAACATTCAAGCATTACCATGCAGTGGGGCACAGAGAAAATGGTATCTTATTTTAAATAACATGCTATCTTACTATATATAACAGTTATATATCTGGAGGTTGCCTTCTATTAGAAATAATCATGACACAAATTTTAAAAGGAGGAGCTATTAGTAGGACTCAGTTCTTGAACAGCAAATGCAAACAAATTGAAGAGCTAACATATGAAAAAAAAGTAAATCAAAAGATTAATCAGGGCCACAGGGAAAAGGATCAAATGCAAAGCTTCACTGGAGCTGGCCGCCAGGAAACAGCTGGCGCTCAATCCATCGGGCCCCAAGCGCACTACTTGAACTCTGGTTTATACAGCAAGAAACCACGAACGGGCGGGAATACTTTTCTCCTCCGATCACAACTGTACACGCTGACTAAGGGGGGTGGAGCAGCTAGGGAACTTCCTGCTGATATCCAACATGGGCATGGGCAGCAGCCCACTAACATTTTGAATCTGGTGGGTCCGGGGACCAATGCAGAAATAGCAAGCTTAAGCAATGGAAATATAGAGGCGAGTGTCAGCAGGTTAGCAAATGAGACTTAGGGTCGTTCAGTCACAGTATGCAGCCATTAGGATGTGGATGTATGTCCACTATTAATGATTTCAAAATAAATCATGTGGGGAGAGGGGGTTGGGGAGGATGGGGACCAACTCAAGCATAAGCTGGAAAATATAGAAGCTAAATTCATCTGGTTAATTAATAAACATCAGGATATTTCAAACGCTTTCTGTATCCAGTAGGATAAATGATGGATTTCAATCTATGTCACTGTGAAAATAAAATAACTGAAATTACCAAAAAGTGCTGACCTTGACCACATGTGCCACTAAGTTACATCAATTCTGACTCACAGTGACCCCCGAGAACAGAGTAGAACTGCCCTGTGGATTTTCAAAACTGAAACACTACAGGGGAAGACCTATTATTTCTCCACATTAATACATAAAATGACTTGAAAATAAGTAAGTAAAATAATTGCTGGGTCCTGCAAATCAAAAGGATGTAAAAGGAAACCAAAACTCCCTATTAAAAATATGAGTGGATATTAAATCTGGGCCAGCAAGCTCTAAGAGCCAAGAAGGATCATAAGAGGGTGGCGGCAGGGGGGAAAGTGGCAGTTTAAAGAGAGATGAGCCATCAATGCAACCAATCTCTGAGATGAGGCTTATAGGGGAAACATCCCCCCCTGGGGCTCTTCACACTCCAAATGGAAAAGTCCAGCATCCGCAGACACAAATCTCAGGAGCTGTATTAGAGATTAAAGTCTTAGCACTCCAGTGAGTAAAGCGCTATAGGATAGATGGCTGTAGATTAAGCCTCCATTGAATTCTTTCTGATCATCAAGCAAGGAAATAGATTAAATTGGCCCAGGGACAGAGGAACTGGGAAGGTGAACACCATTCACTGATCTCCAGGTAATGCAGAGGGTCCTATAGTCAGGAGCCATGCCTTAGCAGTTGAGCCCTGACTGCCTGGGTCAGAAGGACTTGGAACAATCTTGTAAAATGCTCTATCTGGCAATGAAGGTGGCTCAGTTACAGTCCTGTCCCTGCTTCTGTAGTCCCATTTATAACATGCTGTACTGATGCTCCACCAATCAGAAACGTGTGACCGTTTCCTCTGTTGCAATCTTATTTCATTCGATTCCCAACTTGACTGTTTCCCTGAACTGCACTATGATCTCCATCCGGTGATGGGTCCGCATCTTTGTATTCTCTTTGTCTCTTTTAATAATTAATAAATGTTCTCCGTAAATTATATTTGAGATTGGAGTTCCTTTTGTAGTCCAAATCAGAGCACAAGCTAGTTTTTGATGGGCAGAAATGGTTAAGAACATGCAATAGAGTAAAAAGGAGACCGCGTTTTAAATATAGTTTAAAGAGAACATCTATTAAATCTTATGAGACAAAGACAGCACAAGGGCACAAACACATCATCTGAATGAAGGAAGCCACCAACAGGAGGTGGAAATGGCTTCCAAGGTTCACAACTGAGATGTGAGCCAAAGAGGGTGTGGGGGAGGGGCGGGGTAAAGGAAACTCACAAAAGCATGCATCTCAATGGCAGACATTCCATCCTTAGATAGCAGGCTTACAAAATGGGTCCAGGGCCTCCTGACCAATGCAGTCAGGGAAAGGCTAAAAGCAAGTGGCTCCTGACTAGGAGTCCCCTGGACTGTCTCCAGTTTGGTGACCTCCATCAAGGACACACACTCAGGCAAACCTCCAAGAGAAACTGCTTCTCCATGGGCTGCCTGCAGAGGTGAAGCAAAGCCACCCTGCAAAGCCTGAGGGCCAGATTACCTACTACCTTGGTTCCTGGACAGAAACCACTCAATAGAGGCTCACTCCATGTGGGGCTCTGCAATCTATGCAAGGACCAGATCTGTGCGGGGATTTGGGGCTGTCACTGCTCTGGTACCCCTTTGCAAAGCAGGGTGCTGATAAGTTAAGCTCTAATACAGACCTCGGTCATCAGTGGGGTGGCCTGATGACTGCAAGGCTGCCTCTCCTTTCAGTAAAGGCCACTCTGGGGTCCCCATGCTCTCATGCCCGCGACCTGACACGAAGGGACAGGCCCCAGGCAAACCCCACCCCCCAAAAAAAAAAAACACGCAATCGCGCCTTTCTGGACGGAGGAGCTCTGAGCAGGAAAAGCGGCCAGAGTATTCCCGCGCCCGAAGGCAAAGGCCTGCAACCAATTCAATAAGGATTTAACTGGAAATGTCCCAGGGGGTCGCGGCGACCTGGAACACTGTTGTATGGGGTGCGGGAAGTGTAACGTCCACGGGAACCCGGACACAGCTGGGACTCCAGGCCTGCAGGGGATTCCGCGCCAGGGATCAGCACAGAAACACAGAAACTCACCCACAGAAGCTCTTGGGCCGCACTCTTGGATCCTTCTCACTCAGAGGAAATGGGTTCAGCAGGAAACTATCACCTGGGGAGGGGGTGGGGTGGTCTCTGTGGGAAGGGGCGGGGCCTGGAGGTAATGAGGGTGTCGTGGAGGGAGGTTCCTGGAGGTGAGGCTCAGGGCCTGGCAAGGCAAAGGATTCATTCTTAGTAGTTTCTTCTTAGTCTGGAAGCCCTGCTGAAATCTGAGCACTTTGGGTGGCCCAGCTTGCATTTGAAAAGCGTTTGCATTTGAATCCCAACACCACACAAGTCCAGGCACAAAGACAAACTGAAAGAAGAGTGATGGGTGGAAGGCATGCTTCCCAAGTGGGAATTTCCCCAAGAGACACTCCAGCAGCTAGGGCCACAGAGACACACACTTGACAGCATCTGCTGCCATCTGCTCCACCTGACCACATCTCTCCTGCTTTTCACCTGGACGCCTCTGAAACTCAGACACACTCTGCTCCCTGTGCTTCAGGCTCTGCTCCCTGTGTATGATCAGGTGAGCATCAAGATGGGGAATCCCTGAAAATGCCAGTTATCCTGTTGTCTTCTCCTCCTCCCTTGCTCTCTCTCTCTCCCCGCACTGCTAAAGATTTATTTCCCCCCAATCTGTGGGTTCTTATGTTCACATAGGTTTTTATGAAACCTTTCTATGTGAACAAGTGTCTATTTCGACCAAGTTACAGTCAACTAATTGTCCTACACAGAATGTTTCCTTTAATATATTTCATGTGTTGAGGTCTCTCCTTTCTATTTCTATGTTATTGAGGGTTTTTATCAGGAATAGGTAGTAGATATTGTCAAATGCCTTTTACGCATCTATTAATATGATATGGTTCTTATTATTTGTCCTATTTATGTGGTTGGTTACATTAATTTTTTCTAATATTGAAACATTCTTGTATCCCTGGTAATAATCCCACTTAATCAAGTTGAAATATGAACTCAAAGTCAGGGATAGGCGCTCTCTAACTCAATCCATCCCATTTCCACAAATGTAAAGATAAACTGGTCTGATGTATGATCTACTCACTCACCTAAACCAATAGTTATGTAATCATCAAATATGTTCCTTTATTGTTAAAATATTAGTATAATATATTCTGTTGTAGAGTGTATTTTATAAATAATTTTACCCCATATTCTCTGTAGTCATAAAATTTTCTTTTAAAGTTTCTCATGCATTAATAAAAAGGTTTCTTGTACAAATCTATATTTATTCAATTTTGTCCTTTACTATTGATTCATATTGCAGGTATACATATTAAAACCATGATTATATTTTTTTCAACAAGATTCTGGAATGATTATTACTTTACTGCTTATTTTAAAAAGAAACAATCTAACATTTCAGTACTTATTGTACATACAGTCCCTGTACAAGAGAGGTTGTTGTTAGGTGTCACTAAGTTAGTTCCAAATCATAGTGACCATATCACCACAGGGAGAAACACTGGCTTGCCCTAAACCGTCCTCATAATTGTTCTTATATTTGAGCCCATTGTCTCAGCCTCTTTCAATCTAAAAAGTTTTCCTCTTGTTTACCAAGCTCCATGGTTGAAGTGATATATCTCTTGTTTTTGCCTCCGGTTTGCAAATACACAAAACTCTAAAGGTTTTACATATATGGAATAAGAAAATACATTTAAAAGAAGAACAATAAAGTCAGAGCTGTTGTGTGAATTCTGACTCATAGAACCACAGAGAGCAGAGAAACAGCTCCTTAGGCTTTTGTGTTTTACATTTTACAGAACATGTTTCATCTTTACCACAGCAAGTAGTGTCCTTATAGACAATAGTCCAAAACTAGACAGGTGATGCAGTGGTTGATTTTCTCAGTCTCAGACATGTATAAGCACCACCTGGAAGTTAAAATGTACTCGACTATCCAAGAGCTGAAGAACATATTCAGTTTATTTTGTATACAACTGTGTCGATATGGTAGAAGTGTATTGTTAATTGTTTTATGAGGCCCTGAGCACAGCTGTGAGATTCTGGTTGTAAGAGAATGACATCCTGACCCACTATCACAGTGACTCAGGCGTCACCTTTTCCGATGTGGATACTGAATGTCACAGGTTGGTGCTTTTAGCTCAGTGCTGTATGGGATATGTGACTTTGATCATACATGTAATACTAATCTAACCGTTTTTCAGGATAAGAATCTGGTGGGGGGGGGTTCCCCACTAAGACCTACACATTGCATTATTTCCAACTCATCTGAATTATTTCCTGTATGGTCAGTGTTATGAAGAACAAACTTTCAGATATGTTGGTGGGAATTTAAGCACCAGGAACTACTGTTTTTGATGTCTCTGCCACATCCATATTAACCTCTACCACATCCATATTTTCCTGAATATCTGTGCTTAATGAAGTCTGTCCTGACTGAATTTTCACTTATGTGTTTCCCAATCACACCCATGACTATGCTTCTCCTATTCCGGGTCACGCTGAGACAGGACAGAAGTGGCAGTGTCCTAGCCGGAAGTGAGGGTCATAGCTAGGTTCCTACTTGCTGTGCACGGTGTGGAGCCAGAGAAGTGTTGCAGCCTGAGCTCTGTGTAGTCGGCGCGCCCACGTTGGGGTCGTGTTGGTGACCAGTTGGGGTGACCTTGCCGCACACAGCAGCCTGGCTCGGGTGCAAGCACCCTTCTCCCCTCACCTCCTCTTATCCAGTACCTCTCCCCTTGTACGGTGAGATGTGGGAGGGTGTCCCAGAGACTGGTCCCATCCCCCTGTTTGGGGATTGGTTGGAATTCCTTGCGAGAAACCTGTTGGAGAAAGGGGGATCCCAGACTGGCTTTGGGCGTCTGTGTTCCCGATTAGTCGCTTTGCAGGTCTCTCCTAAGCCCCCTGCATTGTCTCCATACAGTGTGCCACCTCCCCGAGACTCCTGGAACATCTTCAGCTCAAAGATGAGCCCCGGGTCCCTTTCTTCTCTCGCTATGAAGAAGTGAACGCTATTCAGGAAGCGAGTGGTTGCAGCTGGTGCACAGAACGTTAGGGCTTCCTCCTGAGGTTTGCCCAATGTTGTGACCTGTGCAGTAACTTTCCCCGGGGAGCGGGGCGGGGGGAGAACCCAGGTCTGGAAATGCCCTGGCTCCTTGCCAGCCAGTAGGGTGTCTGCGGGGAGTACACCCACCCTTGAGGTTGTTGAAGTGATATTCCAGCGCACGCACCGCGCACTGAGACATGATTGGCATTCCCAGGTAGCTGGGCTAAGTCCTTCCAGGACTGGAGGCCTCAAGCGAGGTGACCCAGGTTGGTGGCTATCAGTCAACAGTCTGGCAGGTGGCAAGTAAAAGGAGAAAGAGACAGGCCCAGCTGTACAAAGATGGGGTTCAGTGAGCAGGAACTCAGCCAAAGTGAAGGCCAGTCTTTCTTTGGGAAAGCGTATTGGTCTCGATAGAGGGGCAAGAGCCAAGTACGGAAGATCTCCCTTCCCACATACACTCTTCAAGAATTTTGCGTTGTTTCTTTAATTTTTACAAAGCCGGGGGAGTGTGGGAGCTGCTCCTGCTTATTTATTGCCCAAAGGTAAATTTCTGTTTCCTCTGAAGAAGTTTCTAGTAGCTTGTCCTATGTTTAGACTTATGCCGACTCCATTTTAACTGTGTATTCCCACCTGGAGTCATTTTATCTCTATTTTAATTCCCTGAGTGTGTTGCTTTGTTTGGGGACATTTTTTTAAAATTTGTTTTTATCTTGCACACTCATACAAGGTTGTGTCCTCAATTTCAATCCATTCATTTGCATAGGGAAAGTATTTTGAAATCATTTCTTGAGGTAGTTCATCTGCCTGGATTTGTGAAACATATTCTGCTGTGTGACCCTTGGCTTTATATATGGATCAATCTGTTCTAGTATATTCTCTAGAAACTAGCTAATTCACATCCAGAATACCTGAGACACAAGTGAGTGATTTTTTTTCCAGGTGGACATTTCCAGAGAAGACTGTCTTAGGGACTCAGAGACAAGTCTAGCGATGATCCACTTAAACTGTGATTGTCCTTTTTCCCATAGGTCAATCTCAGGTGCAGTTATAGGGATTGTCCCCCCACCCCCAAACACCCAACTTAACTGCTGTTGAATCAATTAAGATTCATAGAAACTGTACAGGACAAACCATCATTGCCCCTTTGGATTTCTGAGACTGTAAAACCTTCCATGATCAGAAAGCTTTGTCTTTCTCCTGAGGATTAGATGATGGTCTTGAACTGCAGAACTTGCAAATAGTAGTCTATTTTGTAATCTACAACATCACTGGATCTCCTAGGTATGGAGTGTCTGTGTAGTTTTGGCCTTTTTATGATGGATTTGTTTCATTTTTTTAAGTTGAAGAGTAATTTTTAATAACTCATTTTATTGGGGCTCATACAACTCTTATCACAATCCATACATACATCAATTGAGTAAAGCATCCTTATACATTCATTGCCCTCATCATTCTCAAAATTCGCCTTCCACTTGGGTTCCTGGAATCATCTCATTTTCCTTTTTCCCCTACCCCTCCCTCTTTTCTCCCCCCTCCCCCATGAACCCTTAATAGTTTATAAATTATTATTTTATCTTATCTTACACTGTCCGGTCTCTCCCCTCACCTTCCTTCCCGTTTCCCATCACCCAGAGAGGAGGTTACATGTAGATCCCCTAGATCGGTTCTCCCTTTCTATACCCCCTTCCCTCCAGGTGTCGCCACTCTCAACGCTGGTCCTAAGGGGTTCATCCGTCCTAGATTCCCTGTTTCCAGATCCTTACTGCACCGCTGTGCATCCTCTGGTCTAACCAGGTCCCCAAGGCAGAATTGGGATCATGAGAATTGAGGGGAGGAAGCGTTCAAGCACTAGAGGAAGGTTTTGATTTTCATTGTTGCTACACTGAACCCTGAGTGACTCATCTCCTCCCATTTCTTTTAAAATATGGTCAGTAATTTCCATGTCCTTGAAGATAGACACTGGGATCTTGGTCAGAAGTTAATTATAATGGTAATTGCATTATAATTATAGATTGCTTAGAGTGTGTTATTTTCACAAAGCTGAGCCTTCTGCTTCATGAACATGGTCCATTAGTCTCATTATTTGCATTTCTTTTGGTAACTTGGAGTAGTGTTTTTCTTATAGATTTCTTTCTACAAGACTTTGGTTCTCTTAGGTTTATTCCATTTATTTTATCTTTTAGGTAGCTATTGTAAATGATATTATTTTCTGATTTCCTTTTCAGAGCTTTCAACAATTTTCTTCTAGGGCTTTTGGATTTTCTATGTTTAGAAAATCATCAGCAATTACAGAGAGTTGTCATCAGCAATTGTAGAGAGTTTTACCTCTTTGTTGCCATTTAGGATGCATTTGGTTTTCATTTGTTGACTGATAGCTATTGTTCAAAGTTTGTGTTAGTCAGGGTGGACTAGAGAAACAAACTCATAGACACTCAAATCTGTTTAAGAAAGACCTTTATATAAAAGAGCAATTGTATATTGAGAAAACATCCTATCCAAGTCCATACGTCCTATATTATTAACCCATATGTCCAATACCAATCTAAAAATACCGCTTCAGACTCATGCAACACATGCAATGACCCTGGATACAGGAAGATCGCAGGCCAGTAGGTGGAAAGACTTGTGGATCCAGAGGCAATGGAAACTCTCAATGCTGGCAGGGGTCTCTACAGGATCCTCCAGCTGCAGGAATCTAGTGTAGCTCCATGTGTCTTATCAGCAGGAACGTGTCACAGGGAGTGTGAGGTAAAGGTCAGCCTCCCACAACTAATTGCAGGTTTGATAGGCACAATAGTACAGTTGAGATATATAAAGATTATAATAAAGTCCTAGAGAATACGGAGAGATTAGAAGAGAGATTGAAATAATGGAGTCAGACACATTTCCTGGTAGCATGCTCACCTCAGCCCCACTTGGTGGTCCACGTGGAGATGGGAGACAGGAGGGCAGGAGAGAGGGGGAGAGGAAGGAGGACAATGGGAAAGGGAACAGGGGAGCAAGGATGGAGGGAGATGAAGGGAGAGCTGAGAGCCAGGGAGAGTGAGGGGAGAGGGCTTTATATTGTTAACCCAGGCTTATATATCTTCTTTTGGGTGGGGCATGTAAGCCCCCGAATTACAGGTAAAGACATACATCAGAGAAAAGGGTTGTTTGTGGTATAGGTAATACAGTAGTGGTAGGGGGGGTGATATAGGGGTACATACACTATAGGAAGAGGAGGGATTAAGGGTTTACATGTGATAAGATGGGTGGATCCTAGATTCAGGATGGCAGCCTAACTTTGTATGTCACCAAGCAGGTTTGACCTGTTTCCTGGCTCTCCATGGAAACCATTAACAGTTGGGTGGGTACCCCACCTAGAGTGGAACAGATGCCTGCAGGAGGAATATGTCTAAGCATCTGACCTCCCACCATGAGCTTTCAAATAACCTCTGTTTGTCAGAAATTTGTGTGAGACAAAGCTGGGGGGCATTTTGTATCCCACAACTAGAGTGAGTGTGTATCCCTCCTCCAGCAAGCTATTTATTTCCATAGCATTACCAAATGAGGTCATCAAGCTGTGACCCGATTGACAGGCTAAATTCCACCCCTTCACTTTCAATATTCTCAAGCTGACACCAGATTATTTAACTACCACAGTTTCAGCACAATACGAATTAAGATTGGTATTTAATGATAGCCTTATCGGATTCCAATTTGAAAGGTGAATGCCTTCACTTACTCTGCATTGAGTTCAATGTTTGTCATTGACCTTGCATTTTGCTGTTTTAAGTCCTATCAAATAAATTTGGACCCACAGCAACACTAGAGAAAACAGAATGAAGCGTAGGTCTTGCTTCATTCTCACAGTTGTGATGTATGAGGCCTTTTTTGCAGTTACTGTGCCAATCTAGCTTGTTAAAGGTTACCTTTTTTAATAACCTTATGTTTCACAAAGCATTAGGTCCTTATCCAAGTTCTGATTTTCCTAACAAATGTCCGAAGTACTTGAGATGAAGTAATCACCTCCTCCCTTCTTTCTATTAAGCATTGCACATCATTCAATATACAATTGTTTGTTCTTCTGGTGGTCCATCCTACCATCAAATTATTCTCCAGTACCATAATTCAGGTACATCGTTTGATCTTTCATCCTTTTCATTCATTGTCCGACTTTGACATGCACATGAGACAATTGGAAACCTCATAATTTGGGCCAGGTACATCTGAGTCTTCAAAGAGACTTCCTTGCTCTTCACCTTTGACGAGGTCTGTGCAGCAGGTTTCCTCAACTAAATGCAGCAGTTGATTGAGTCAAGCTTCCATGAATATTGATTGTAGATCCAAGAGAGATGAACTTCTTCCAAATTTCAATATTATCCCCATTTATCCTGGTACTTTCCATTGGTCCCATATTAGGGAGTTTAATTTTCTTTACATTGAATTTTAATCTAAAGTGAAGGCAGTAATCCCTGCTCTTTATCAGTAAGTTCTACAAGTCATATTGTCTTACAACATGTAGTTTTATGTCATTTGCATGTGCCGGATTATGAACCTGGCTTCCTTCAATCTTGACGTCATAGTTTTCAGTTAGTACAGCTTCTCAGGTTATTTGCTCAGAACAGCGTGTTGCACAGAGAAACTACTACAGCTTTCAATGATTCTGTATTACTGTGATGCACAATGAAAATTCATGGAAAAAACAAACAAACCACACTGTTGTATTAAACATATATGTTTTAGAAAAAATATTCCGTGAAAGTGCTTAAAATGTTTTCCAGAAAATATGGCCAGGTATTCTGTAACCATTCCAAGAAAAGATCTCAAAAACAAAGTCAACCAAATAAAAAATAACACCACCAATGAGTAATGGGAATTAACATATTTGTATGTGTATCTTTGCAAATTGAATGTCCCCTTTAGTCAAGTATCTATTCATGTCCTTTGCCCATTTGCATCTCAAAACTCTGTACATGTCCACCATCTCAACTCGTGCTAATTTACATGTTAGGCTAAAGAAAGAGGACTGAATTTTCAAGAGACTATTCAGAGAAATGAGAGAACACAGTAGAAGTAATATCCACTGTCAGCTGGGGGTTAATGAAATCAGAATTTCTTAACACTCTCTAAGCTTTCTGTGTCCAGACATTTTCTCCACTCTTTGGTGTAAGGAACTTGAGTTCTCAATAAATGGAAGCCAATTCCAGAGAAGATGAAGACATTAGACTCTCTTTTCGGTTTTTTGAGAAAAGATTGAAAGTATCTCTACTTTGTTCTCCTTGGGCTCTAACATGCAGATCACTCCTTCAATTTCCAGGTTAAAGTTCAAAACATGGTGAAAGGCACCACACTGGTCACAATTCTCCAGAAACTGTATAACTTGTCCGCAAGTTTTTATTTTCTTTCATATATTCTTTGGCCTGGAAGTTATGTCTCTCGTAATAGCAAGAGACTCCAAAAATGGGTTAACATAAAAGGACTTACATTAGATGTCAGCATGGATTTTTTTTCCTCCCTGTCCTGGGTGCCCTGTGACAGGTACAGCATCAGGATTTGAGCCCAGGAGTGATGAATCCCTCACAAATCCTCTCCCTAAGATTTGCTGTCTCTTGTGGCTCCATATTTCTGGACCTGAATCTACCACAACCAGCAGAAAAGTTTGCAGCACTTGTTATCAATATGTTTGAGCATCAGGAAACAATTACCTGCCTTAATGCAGCTGACTCTCAAGCGCCAAAAGCATATCCACCAAGCAGTTCTCCCCGCAGCTGAGCGCAATGACCACTGAGGGCACAGCTGTCCATTACTGTGTGAGAGGAACAGTGAGAGGACTCAGTGCCATCCAGGCACAACCTTCCCTGTAATAATGACCTTATTCTATAGGGATCACATGAGCTGCACAGAGCACAGGAGCCAGACTTCTGGGCAAGGGCAATGGGGGAGGCATGGGAGTAAGGAGCTTCCTCTTAGTATCTAGGGTTTCCTTTCCCTCCAAAACATTTTCTCTGAGAATCTTGTCTTCCTAAATATTACAAAACACCACATCAATTTCAATATTCATTCATTTATATGTTGTATGCATAAACACATTTAAATATATGTATGCATAAATGAATCCTGGTGGTGTGTTGGTTACTCATTAAGCTGTGACCTGAAATTTCAGGAGTTCTTAAGTACTAGCTGTTCCACAGTAGAAAAACAGGGCTTTCTTCTCCCTAAAGAGTTACAGTTTCAGAAGTGCTCAAGGACAATTCTACGCTGTCTATAGGGTCATGATGAGTCTGCACTGGCTCATGGCAGTGAGTGTGAGTGATGAATATATGGATATATACTATATTATTTGTGTCATGAACATGTGTTTAATGATTTTCACATCCTGGATGGCTGTACTGGATTAAATGAAATCACAAGACAACAAACCGTGGGGTTCATCTGAAGAGAACTTAATGAGGAATTCATAGCAACACACAGTTGTATAGTGTAGAAGTAAAGCTCTGAGATTGATTACTTCAGTTTCCAACTAATGGAACTAGAAAAAGGTGAGTATGCATAGGTAATATCCATGGCATAGGTAGCACGGGCCTGGGAGAGACAATAAAAAAGTAACCAAGATAAATGAAATAACAGGAACACAACCAGTAAGCTGATTATATGAAAACTGACTCTTTTAGAAGATGAAGAAAAGTGATAAATAGCCAGGTTTCCTGATTATCACAAAAGCAGGAGGACTGGAATCTCTCAGATCAAAAACCGGAGAGGAGACACCATTCTGCATGTTTTGTGGACATGCTTTATGAAGAACTTCCTGTCCACACTGTACAAATATCACTGAAATATGGAAATGCTTAGAAGGAAAGAAAATCAGTAAGGTTCCCACACAAGAAACAGGTAATAGAACGGTCCACTATCATAATGTGAATCCACACCATAAGGGGAATCAGAGAGGATGCATTGTGAATGCTCATACCACTCAATTAGAAAGTTTGTTATGTATGTAATATAAAGTTTACAAATTGTAAACTATTTTTAAAAAGATTGATAATTGATAACAATTAAAGCAATGCTTGATAAACAACCTGCTTAAGAGCTGTTTTCTGTTGGGAGTGCTCGTCCAGTCTGAGGGAGAACTCTTGTCCATATTCTCTACTCATCTGCTTCTAAATATCAGGGGACATGCAAATGCAGCTCTCTGCCTGCTGATAAAACAACCACAGGCCCTGATGTGGGACTTCTCAGAGGACAGTACCCGTTTCTGGGGTCTCTGCTGTTAATATTTTGAAAGCAAGAGCTAGTCCAGAGGACACATAATGAATTTGGTACCAAACGTGGCTTTCATTTTGGCCATTTTACATGGTAATCATTGTAGAGCTTGCTGTGTGTGTGTATAATTGTGAGTGCATGTGTTTGTATGTAAGTCATCTAATCAGAGTGTCTGTTTGCAGGTGTTTAGTGTGAGGTGCACCTGGTGTAGTCTGTGGGCGATCTGAGAAAGCCTGGAGAGTCTTTGAGACTCTCTTGTGCAGCTTCTGGATTCACCTTCAGTGACCATGGATGAGCTGGGCCTGCCAGTATCCAGGGAAGGGCCTGCAGTGGGTCGCAGGCATTAGTACTGGTGTTAGTACATACTATACAGATTCAGTAAAGGGCCAATTAACCATCTCCAGAGACAACGCCAAGAACACGCTGTATCTGCAGATGAACAGCCTGAAAGCCGAAGACACAGCCATGCATTACTGTGCAAGAGACACAGTGAGGGGAAGTCAGTGAGAGCCCGGACACAAACTTCCCCTGGTGGGAGGATATTGGTCTCCAGGGGGTGCGCAGGAACCACAAAGCACAGGACTCAGACCCAGGAGCAGCTGGAGCTCAAGGCTGGTTTCCTGTGGTTATATGTGGATTCTCAGAAATCTCAGTTCCTTGTGGGAAATCTCTAATTTAAAAAATAATACTTTTTTGTGCCTACTCCTGGCATCTGTGAATTCAAAGTTATATTGTAACCAAAACTATATTCTGTCCCACAGCAACAATCCGCTTCTTAACCTTTAAGGACAGGAAATGACTTTGCCAGCGGTCCCTGCATCAGAGTTCTCAAGACGCTCAGATAAAATATTTTCCAATCAGACTTCAGGAAAATGGTGCCTGGGTAAAGGTATCTATTAAGTGTTTGAGTATTGGCTGAAAGTCTAACAGTATGTTCTTTCAGCACACTCTGAGGAATTCTGGCAATCATCTAGCTAATAATTTAATAAAAGATAGGCAGTCTGCCTATTTTATATTGAATTGTTTCTTCAAATGACACAATTTTTGTTGTTGCTGATTTTTGCTTTTTTTGTTTTCCTTTTTTTTACCCCAGGGTAGAGTGCAAACGCAGGGCTCTACTACCACAAATTATTCAGTCAAGTTTCCAACATTTGGGGAAATCTCAGGGGTCAGGACAGCTTTGGTTGTTTTTCCTAACCTTTGTGGCTGTGTGTGTGTGTGTGTGTATCTTTTCTGGAATCCCATCTGAAAATACATAAATTCGCCAACTGCATTTTATTATCTGGGTGTTAATATCCTATATCAGTCTATCCTTCAGAACCTGCAGCCCATGATAGTCCAGGAAACACACTACCTTTTTGTGAAAATTCAGGATTCAGGGAGAGCTTAGGGCCAAACGGGATCATTCAGTTCTTCATGCTGGATGTTGTATCTTCACCTTCACAGCCCCAAAGAATGTCGGCCACTCCTTCTGGTTTCACCCAGAGGGTCCACATTTGTCCTATTAATGAGCTCATCCTCCTCCTAGTGGCTTTGCTAGTATTTTGTTGTTTGATACCGGTAACATTCCCAGTATCCATTGACACACAACCTTAAGTGAAGAATTTCAGCTATTTTGGTATAAGATCCTGTATGAAATGTAAGATTAGGTGTGAATAACTTTATTAATGATGACTTTGTGGATACTACATGTCTTCCTGTGTCAAAGGTAATTTTTTTAGTGTTGCATGTACTCTTTCCACACTAGAATAACTCTTGAGTAGATGTAGGAGTGTAGTTGTCAAAGAAAAGTTCTTCCTTCTTAGTGACTTACAAAAGCCACTCCTATTTACAGCACGCATTGAATGGGAGCTATTTTTGGCTGAATTAAATGAGATTTCTAGATTTAGCTGACCTTCAAATATTTGAATATCTAATTTTACATAATCTATTGCAGAGAGAAAATGTGTATCTGACAATTTAAATGCTCTTGGTTTTGTTCTGAGTATCTTAGAAAGATATAAGTCCCTGAGAGGAGAGGACTACTGCCTTTATTCCCAAAGCTGTCCTCAAACTTAATTTGTGTCTCCCTCCTCAACCATCTTCTTCATCACTTTCTGTGGCCTGAAAGAATAGGCCTTGTTCTTGAAGAATGGAGAAGTCACGGAAGGGAATGTGTTCTATGAGGAAGCAGCCAACATTCTCATCTCAGATTGACCCCTTTTAAACTTTATTACAAAGTTACCACTCACATGCAAATCTGCACATAGTCCATTGGATATAGTCTCATGATGTATTTACTCAAATTTAGCTCTTATTCTGATTTAATACACCTGGGAAAATAGGCCTCATTGCCAATATGTCAGTTTCTTCCTCTTCTTGGGGAAACTCTCAGAGGTGAAACGCTCAGGGATTGAAGCATGGGGTTTTGTGACTGCTTTATCTGTGAATCAGGCTCATTCTCTCCAGGAGAAGCATATGCAAATAAAGGCCCTCCTTATGCTGATAAAAAAAACACCCCAATCCCAACAAAACAGTTCTTGGAGAAGATCCTCAGTACCATAATCTACAAGAGTCGCTGTTCTGAAATTTGTATGAACACAGAATCATCATGGAGTCTGTACTAAGCTGGGTTTTTCAGGCAGCTATTTTAATAAGTAATGCTATTGAGAGCAAGTGTGTGTGAGTGGGTATGAGTTGCACACAGTTGACATGTGTGATCGTTTTCATGACCGGCATATATTTTGCTTGAAAATGGCAATTGCAATGTGCAACTGGTTGAGTCTGAAGGAAACTTGAGGGAGCATAAGACATTTTTTAGATTCTAATGTGCAAACTCTGGATTTACATTTAGTAACTTTTCCATGACCTGTATGAGCCAAGTTCCAGGCCTGCAGGGTGTCTTATTAGCACTGTTGATATCACATATTGTACAGATTCCATGAAAGCTGGTTTACCATCTCCAGAGACATTGCCAAGAACACACCGTATCAGCGAAAGGACAGTCTAAAAGTCAATCACACGTCCATGTATAATGGTGGGGAAGAAACACAGAGAGAAGTCAAAGTGAGTACAGACACAAACCTCCTATGCAGGGAGGGAGCTGTGTTGCAGGGCTCTGTAAGGGCATGAACAGAAGGAATGATTCTGGATCATGTGCATTTGGAGAGGGAGTTTCTAGTCTGGATCTCTATTGTGATCCAGGGTTCTTCATCTCACTATTTCACACGGGAATTTATGTTTTGTTTTCTTTTTATGATTCAGTTCCTACCCTTAATATCTGTGAATTCAAAGTTGTATCGTAAGAAAATAAAACATTCTCATAGAGAGAAAAACAACCAACCAAAATGAGCTTGTCCCATAGGGAGTAGAAATTTTCCAGGGGTGATCAGCGTGTATTTTGAGAAGGTCAATGTTTTAGTCCTGGTGGACTGGAGAAACAAATTCATAGACACTCCTATGTGTATAGGAAAAAGCTTTATATAAAGAGCAACGGTATATTGAGAAAACACACCAGTCCAGTGCAGATTAAACCCATAAGGCCAATATTAGCCCATATGTCTGATACCATTCTGTAAATTCCTCTTCAGACTCATGCAATACATGATACAATGCCAGGTGCAAGAAAATCACAGGTTAGTGGGTGGAAAGTCTTGTGGATCCAGTGGCATTAGAAGCATCTTACTGCTGGCGTGGGCCTCCACGTGACTCCTCCAGCTCCAAGGTTCTGGCTGCCATTAGCATAGCTCCATGTGGCTTGTCAACAACAATGCCTCACAGGGAGAGAGTGTATCTAGCCTTCAGTGAGCTATTCATCTCCTTTGCACCTCCAAATGAGGTCATTAAGGCGTGACCTGATTGACAGGCTAGACTGCACCCCTTCGCAGGTTCACAGGAGATCATGTAACTGCCACAGTCTGAATATCTTTCAGGAAGACTCAGTGGAGTGCTAACCGTTAAGGCCTCAATTAATGGCTGTAAAGTTGGTGGTTTGAAACGTGGTGTCATTTATTCAAGTACAATATATTGTAAAAAGTTGCTTTCACCCAAACTAAAATTCTGTTGACATTGATCAGTTCCAAGTCATAGTAATCCTAGAGGACAGACTAGAACTGCTCCTACAAGATTTCCAAGCCTGTATTTCCTTATGAGATTATTCCACCACAAATTCTCCCACACAGCAGTTCGTGGGTCTGAATGACTGAATTTTCATTTAACAGCTAGGCAAGTCATGACTGTCCCATTAGGATTGGTAGTTCTTACTTATCTATCAGTTATTTTTTAAAAATATTATATCCTGTCAAACAATCTTCATAGTTTAGAATTATGTTTTTCATCAAGCCTTGCTGTTTTTCATCCAGATTCTTCCCCTAGATCAGGGGTCAGTAAATTTCTTTTTTCAAAAAGACCTCTGAAAACTATAATTGATTATTCCATTGGTCATATAGACTTGGAGACAATTATTCAACCTTACTGATTGTGAAAACAACAGCAGGAAAGAGAAAAGGGCATAGCTGTGTGCTAATAGAATGTTATTCACAAAGACAGGCACTGGGCCATGAGCCTGTTAACCAAAGCCCTTCAATGAGGGTCTGTGTAAGTAACAGATGATCTTCTGTTTCTTTTCTAAAACAGTTTTATTGGAATTTCATGCACATGATATAATTCAATCATATCAAGAAGAGGCATATACCTGTCTTGATTTTCTCTGCAGTAGGAGCAGCTTGCCTGCCACTACCCCTCATCCCCTAAAAATTTTTGCCAGTGCCAAATTCTTCTCCACTCATCCCTTGGTCAGGAATGCCTCCCAGCTGATGAGGTGTCCCATCTATGGCGCAGAAACATCCTAGACACTGACAGAAGAGCGCTTCAGCAGCTTGGCATCCCTACATTCCCTGACTTGATTGATCCCTTGTCACAGCTTCCAAACCAGCATATCTCAAAGGACATTGACATAGCAGCCAAGCTCATTGGGGCTGCCACAGTTGGAGTGGCATCTCTGGAGCCCGCATTGGGACTGGGTTTGGGAGCCTCATCCTTGCTTATGCCAGGAACCCTTCTCTGAAGCAGCCGCTCTTCTCCTATGCCATCCTGGGCTTTGCCTTCTCGAAGGCCCTCTGGCTTTTCTGCCTGATGGTGGCCTTCCTCATCCTTTTTACCATGTGAAGGAGCCATATCTACCCCCCACATTTCTCTGTCCCAAGTCTCTCTGCCCAAAATTTCCCTTCCCTGCACCTCCCCGGACAGCCTGGGGAAAATAATTGGCTCAAGGTTTGAAAGAGACAAATAAATACTGTATTAATAAAGATGCTTCTTTTTTAAAAAAAAGTGGGGGGCATACAATCATCATCACTATCGATTAAATTTTTTCTTCCTTTTGTTCATATCATTACATTTTTGGCAAAATGTACACAAGAAAACATTCTCCAATTCAACCACTGTTATATGTTCAATTGAGTATCTTTGATGATACTTTTCATGTTTACAACCATTATTGATATCCTTTTCAAAATTATCCCATCACCAATAATATAAACTGAATTCCCCCTAAGCAACAACCATTTCACCTTCACCCATGGTAACCATTGGTCAAGCTTTGTTTGTTTTTATATAGTTTTAAAAATAGATGTATATAATATTCACATATCAGGCATCAAAGAACAAAAAAATCTTTATAATTGGGTGCATACCTCCATGATACAATCACCGAGGACAAACAGGTGCATATGCAAATGTGGTGAACAAAGCTGATGGTGCCCGCTATCAAAAGAGATAGTGTCTGGGGTCTTAAAGGCTTGAAGGTAAACAAACGGCTATCTAACTCAGAAGCAACAAAGCCCACATGGAAGAAGCACACCAGCCTGTGTCATCAAGAGGTGTGGAAGGGATCAGGTATAGGCATCATAAGAAAAAAAAAATCTTACCAGAGTGAATGAAGGGGAAAGTGCAGAGTGGTGACCCTAAGCCCATTTGTTGGCCACTGTAGATCCCCTTGCAGAGCGGTCTAGGGGAGGACTTGAGTCAGTCAGGGTGTGATATAGCACTGATGAAGAATACAGCTTTCCTCCAGTTCATAAATGCTTCCACCCCTCCCTCCACCCCACCCCACCCCACTACCATGATCCAAATTCTACCTTGCAAGTCTGGATAGAGCAGAGGATGTACACTGGTGCAGATAGGAGCTGGAGGCACAGGGAATCCAGGGAGGATGATACCTTCAGGACCAGGGTGTGAGGGGTGATACTGGCAGGGTAGAGGGTGAGTAGGTTGGAAAGAGGGAACCGATTACAAGGCTCTACATGTGACCTCCTCCCTGGGGGACAGACAACAGAAAAGGGGGTGAAGGGAGACTCTGAACTGGGCAAGATATGACAAAATAATAATTTATAAATTGTCAAGGGAACATGAGGGAGGAGGGAGCTTTGAAAATGATGAGGGCAAAGAATGTACAGATGTGCTTTATACAATTAATGTAAGTATGGATTGTCATAAGAGTTGTCTGAGTTCCTAATAAAATGTTTTTTAAAAATAGTATTCATTTACATAGATGTTTAAAATGTTGTACTATATGTATATATGCATATATATAATAATGAATTCTTTGGTTCTCTCCCCCTCCCACATTCATTGTTTGCTCCCGAAAGTTCCTCACCCTTCCTACTCCTCTACTCCCCTAGGGCCCTATAGACCATTGCATCAGTTATTGTCTCTAGGGATCCGCGCCTTCTGTGCTTTACAAACTTTGAAACACAATAGAAACAACAAAAAACAAAACCAAAATAAAACAGCAAGAAGAAAATAATAATAATATAAAGATAAAAATGAAAATGAAGAATAAAGAAGGAAAGACTACCATCAATATTTTAAAGTTCAGCAAAAAAAAAAATCCTGTCATGGAACAAGTGAGAAATGCTTTACCTTAGAGCAAGTACAGGTTGGATCGAGAGGTAGGTCAACTGACCAATTGTCATATTATGCCATGGTCTGATCCACCGTGATCAAGTTCGCAGTTATCTCTGTCTGAGAGTAAAGCTTTTCAAGGGGATCTGCCAGAGGTTTAATATGACTAAATATTCTTCAGATGGATTTTTTTGAGTTCTCACTGTTCACCTACCCTTCGACAAATTGGATGTTCATAATTTGAGCTCTGAAGGTTTTTCCTTCATCACATTTGAATTGTCACTATCTTTGGGTCACACATGCTGGTGTGCTTCTTCATTGTGGACTTCCTTGACACCTGACTTAGATGGCTGCTTGAAGACAAGCCATTTAGATCCCAGATAATTGATACCCTGGTACCATCTGCTTTCTTCACCCCACTTTGCTGTAATGCCCTTATCTTCATTGATTTTTCAATGAAGGTAAGTATTGAGCAGAGCCATGTTAAGATCCTGTACCCAGAATATGATCACCTAGAGGATGGATCTAGCTAAATCCTGTCATATACCATGGGCACCTCTAACTAGTGCCTGGAAAGTGAACATGTGAAACTCCACAACTATGTTAGTCTGGGTGGACTAGGGAAAAAAATTCACAGACATTCATATGTGTACAAGAGAGAACTTTATATCAAAGAGAAATTGTACATTAAGAAGGCATAACCGCCCAGTCCAGTTCAAGTCCATAAGTCTGATATTAGCCCAGATATCTGACACCAGACTATAAATTCTTCAGACTCATGCAACACATGCAATGATGCCGAATGCATGAAGAGCACATGCCAGTGGGTGCAAAGTCTTGTGGATCCAGTGGAGATGGGTGGAAACATCTCAAAGCTGTTTAAGAGTCTCCACGTGGCTCCTTCAGCTCCAGGGCTCTAGCGTAGCTCCTTGTGCATTGTTGACAGGAATGTCTCATAGGGCATGAGACTGTGTCCTGCCTCCAGCGAGCTATTTTTCTCCTCAGTGCCTCCAAATGATGTCATCAAACTGCACCCAGATTGACAGACTAAACTCCATCCCTTCATCTTAAGTCTCAAATTGACAACAGATTATACAACTACCACAGCAACCATGGAGGCAGATAAAGAGCAGGACAGGAAAAGCGAAGTAGGTACCTTCTCTATTTGTTTTGTACTCTACTCTTATTTGTATCTTTATGTCATTATAATTTTTCTTTATGTTTAATTATATCTTTGTTTTTAATTGTTTTTGTTATTATCTCCAAGTTTGGAAGTAAAGGAGTGGATGAATAGAGACCATAACTGAGGCAATGGTTTATATGGAAGGGGGAGGAGTAATCAGTGGATCTGTGAAGCAGGAGGGAGCATTAAGCTTATTTTGAAAATGGGCATACAACTTTTTTTTAGAAGTGTTTTAAGTATGGAAATGTGAATGTTATATCAGGAAAAGAAAGAAAGAAAGAAAGAGAAGGAAAGAAGGGAGGGAGGAAGGAAAGAAAGAGAAAGAAAGAAAGAAAGAAAGAAAGAAAGAAAGAAAGAAAGAAAGAAAGAAAGAAAGAAAACGATCTATGGTTACCATGTGTGAAGTGGGAAGAGATTTGGCTTAGGGGGGCATTAAATTAAGTTTAACTGCAGTGAAACAATATGCAGGGGGATAAAAATAATGGTTGTACAACCTGAAAAGAATACTCAATGGCACTGAATTACACATGTAGAAGGCGTTGAATCGGTGAAAGTTTTGTTGCATACAGTTTTGCAAGTATGTGAAATATATTACATGAATAATGATTACAGAGGGGGAGAAATTGTTCTATAATTGACTGTGGTAAAGATTATACAACTCTTCTTGATATGGTTGAAGTATTGAATTATATAAGGGGGAAAGTTCTAATAAAAGTGTTTTGTTTTGAAGTGGATGCTCAGAAATGTTCATCATTTTACCTTCCACTTTAACTCAACAGCCTGCACATCTCATTGGCTACCCTTGTCCTAAGGGTAGAACTGGGCTGCCCAGAGAGAAAGTGGAACATTCCTAGGAAAATAGTATCCCCAGGAATTCCCTTCATTATGGCTCACACCTCAGGCCAACTGTCTGCATTTCTACAAATCTACCCATGGTGTTCAGGAAGAAATTGTTTGTCCACAGTCAGTGCAAATGATGAAGGGTAGAGATTGACCTCACAGAACACAGGTCAGGAAAATCCCCTCTAGAGGCCATTACTGCTCCTACTCAGAGCCATCCTCTTTCTGCTTCCACAAGCACAGCACACGTGGATCGCCTACAGTAAAATATGGTAACAGAGCTCCAAGTCACACATGAAAGTCAGGTATCTTAGGCCTTCATCCTTACCATGTTAATCAGAGATGCCTGTGGAGGTGACACCCTTCTGGATTCTTCTTGGTGACATGAATGTCCTACCCTGTAAGCACCTTCATGTCAAAAGCAGTTCTTTTCATCTTAGAATGGTTTTAAATTATATTTCCCCCCGTATTCCTAGGTGTGATCGTGCAGGTAGAGCTGCTACAGACCAGTCATGAGTTGGGAAAGCTATGTGCTATGTCTCAAAGTGCTATGTCTAGCTTCCAGGTCTGAAAATATCAATGTTTCTAGATCTAAAAGGCTCTGGAAACACGACCTGTGTTAGGTGGCACAGAAGCCTTGTGATGAGTCTTAGCAACAACTCAGTTTTCACATATTGATGCATTGCAACCACTATAGCTCAACCAGCTGCATGTGTTTTAACAATCTGAAACCTGAGGACACTGACATGTAAAATGTAGGAAACGTACTAGGAGACACAATGAAGGCTTAATGGTCAAACATCTCAAGCATCACAACCCTAATTGGGCAGCAGAGGGAGCTCAGGGTACATGGGACACAATCTTTGCCACAGGAGCAGGTGCAGGGGGTGCCAAGTGTTTCTTTGCTCTTGTGTCTGGAGTTTCCCAATTCACCCATGTGGAAGACCACTTCAAGGAACCTTCAGCAACTAGGTTCGCATGCCTCTTATATTCCTGGAGGGCAGATCCTAAAAATTAAAAGCCCATATTCTTCCTCAGAAGACAGGGGAGAAAGAAATCACACTTGGGACAAGTTGAAATCAATCCCAGAAGGACTGGTAGTCTCTCTATGCCGTTAAATTCTGACCTCCATGTGCTTCACTCAACACAATCAGTTTCTCTCCATCCTAATTATTTTTTCCAAATTACTTTAGGTTGAAACTGTATGTGTGTGAATCCCAGCCCAAGTATCTCCTGTGAAGAGAAAACCAAACCAAACCTGATTTTACCATTTCTGAAATAATTGACAGTTGTATATTATTTTTGTCAATATTTATTATTTTAATAGGTAATTATTCTCTTGAGAAAAACATATCCTTTAACCAGGATTTGTCAAATTATTTTTTTTACATTTTATTAGGGGCTCATAAAACTCTTATCACAATCCATAAATATACATACATCAATTGTATAAAGCACGTCTGTACATTCTTTGCACACCAGCCTGTATGATCATGAGGTGTACACGTGATCATGTATCAGACATCAAAGACCCAGAACAAAATAATATCTTTGTGAATGAAGAAGAGTGTGCAGTGGAGACCCAAAGCCCATCTATAGACAATTGGACATCCCCTTACAGAAAGGTCACAAGAAAGAGAAGAGCCAGTCAGGGTGCACTACAGCACCGATGAAACAAACAACTTTCCTCTAGTTCTTTAATGCTTCTCCCCCCACTATCATGGCCTCAATCCTACCTTATAAATCTTAGTAGACCAGAATATTTACACTGCTACAGATAAGATCTCGCAACACAGGGAATCCAGGACAGATAAACCGCTCAGAACCAACAATGAGAATAGAGATATCAAGAGAGTAATGGGAAGGTGGGAGTAGAAAGAGGAAATCAATCACAAGGATTGACATAGAACTCCCTCCCAGTGGGACAAACAGCAGAAAAGTAGGTGAAGTGAGACAGCAGACAATGCAAAATATGAAAATCATAATTTATAATTTATCAAGGTTCATGAAAGAGGGAGAGTGGGAGAGGGAGGGGAAAATGAGGAACTGATATCAAGGGCTCCAGTACAAAGCAAACGCTTTGAAAATGATGATGGCAGCATATGTACAAATGTGCTTGACAATGGATGAATGCATGAATTGTGATAAGAGCCCTAAGAGCCCCCAATAAAAGTATTTAATAAAAAAGAAAGCATTAGTATTGTAAAGCATAATACCTAGATTTGGAGAGCACAATCAACTCCTCAAGCATGGGAGACTTCCTCTAGTTTTTGGAAGATGCCCTGGAAACGTCCCGATGTGTTATGCAAATTCACAGACAGCATTGGCTTCTCTGGGTATGTAGAGACCTTCAGCATCTACAGAACTTCTAAGTTTAACTCAGTACCTTAAAATTCTTGGTGTGCAAAAGATTTGTGAAGGGAAGGCAAGCTTGATTCAAGGCAAGACAAACCTGCAGGGAAGGAGCGAGACTCAGGAGCCGCTGTCATATTCAGCTCAAGGGGACAATTAAGGGAAGGTCTAGAAGGGGCTGGGGAGGGTTTTACTT